>NW_006923507.1:39263-44975 GCF_000298275.1 Orycteropus afer afer | reverse complement strand
TTCTTCAGTCTTCCTTATTCATTGTCCAGCTTTCCCTGTTGTTTGTAAGGTTTTCAGTGGCCAAGTTTTTGAGAAGTGGATGGCCCCATCCCTCTTCCCAGTCTGTCTCAGTCTGGTATTTGAAATACTGTGACATAGCCTTCAGCCTTACAACAACATGCAAGCCACCACAGTAGGATGGGTGGTGGAAGGAGTACACTGAAAACTAAAAAACAAGTTCAGGAAGTTTATAGCATACAAGAGCAAAATCCCAAAATCAATTGCATGTCTATGCAGTATCAATGAGCAAACCAAAAATGAAATTAAGAAAACATTTCCATTTACAAAAGCATCAAAAAGAACAAAATACTTAGGAGTGAATTTAACCAAAGAAGAACAAGATTTATATACTAAAGATGACATTCGACATTATTAGCATCAGGGAAATGCAAAGCACAATTACAATGTGATACCCACTCACACCCACTAGAATGGCTTTAATCCAAAAAGGTAATAACAAGTGTTGACAAGAATATGGAGAATTTGGAACCTCATACACTGCTGGGAATGTGTGTGGCTGTTTTGGAACACAGCCTGGAAGTTCCTAAAAAAGCTAAACATATAGTTACCATCTTCAATTCCTAAGAACATGCCCAAGAGAAATGAAAACATCTGCCCATATAAAAACTTCCACAGGAATATTATAGCAGCATTATTTGTAATAGTAAAAAAGTGGAACCAACTCAAATGTCCATCAACTGGTAAATACAAAAATAAAAAATATAAAAAAAAAAATTACCAAACTCACTGCCATTGAGTTGGATCCGACGCAACCCCTCCTTGGGTTTCCGTGGCAGTATCTCTATGGAAGTAGATTGCCCAGTCTTCCCTCTGAGGAGTGGCTGGTGGGTTTGAACCACCAGCCTTCTGGTCAGCAGTCAGAAGCTTTAGGCACTACACCACCAGAGCTCCCAGTCAATGGATACGTAAAATGTATATCACAACAGTGGAGCTTTATTTGTCATTTAAAAAAAAAGAAAGAAAATATGACTCACCCTACAACAGGGCTGCACCTTGACAACATCATACTGAGTGAAAGGAGTCAGTCATGAAGGACTGCATAATGCATGATTCCATATAAGTGAAATGACCAGAATTGGCAGATCCATAGAGATAGGACTTAGTCATTGCAAATACCTTTTTTCAACAGCATAGACAGTGGTTATACATGTGTGTTTTGCCAGATGGAGTACACAGAAATCAGATCAACTGCATTTGTGGAAAGAAGTAATGGAGAAGCTTAATATCTTCAGTCAGTACAAGGGGAGGAGCTGACTGTGGAACAGACTACCAGTCATCCATATGCAAGTTCAAGGTGAAGATGAAGACCATTAAAACAAGTCCACAAGAGCCAAAAAATGACCTTGATTACATTCCACCTGAATTTAGAGACCATCTGAAAATAGGTTTGACTCATTGAACACCAATGACTGAAAACCAAAGGAATTGTGGGATGACATCAAGAACATCATACATGAAGAAAACAAAAGGTCGTTAAAAAGACAGGAAAGAAAGAAAAGACCAAAATGGATGTCAGAAGAGACTCTGAAACTTACCCTTCAACAGAGAGTAGCTGAAGCAAATGGAAAAAATGTCAAGATAAAAGACCTGAACCAAAGATTTCAAAGAGCAGCTTGAAAGACACAGTCAATTATTATAATGAAATGTGGAAAGATCGGGAGTTAGAAAACCAAAAGGGAAGAACATCCTCAGCATTTCTCAAGCGGAAAGAACTGAAAGGAAAATTCAAGTCAAGTTGCAATATTGACAGATTCTGTGGGCAAACTAATGAGTGATGCAGAAAACATCAAAAGAAGATGGAAGGAATGCACAGAGTCACTGTACCAAAAAGAATTGGTCGATGTTCATCCACTTCAGGAGGTGGCATATGATCAAGAACCAGTTGTATTGAAGGAAGAAGTTGAAGCTGCACTGAAGAAATTGGCAAAAAACAAGCCTCCAGGAATTGACAGAATACCCACTGAAATATTTAAACAAATGGATGCTGCGCTGGAGGCACTCACTCGGCTGTGCCAAGAGATTTGGAAGACAGCTACCTGACCAATTGACTGGAAAAGATCCATATTTGTACCCATTCCAAAGAAAGGTGATCCCACAGAATGGAAATTATTGAATAATATCATACATGAGTAAAATCTTCCGAAGATAATTCAAAAATGGTTGCAGCAGTATATTGACAGGGAACTCCCAGAAATGCAAGCTGGATTCAGAAGGTGTTGTGGAATGAGGGATATCATTGTTAATGTCAGATGGATCTTGCCTGAAAACAAAGAATACCAGAAAGATGTTTACTTGTGTTTTATTGGCTATGCAAAAGCATTCAACTTTGTAGATCATAACAAACTGTGGATAACATGGAGAAGAATGGGAATTCCAGAACACTGTGCTCATGAGGAACCTGTACGTAGACCAGGAGGCTGTCATTCAAACAGAACAAGGGGATAGTCCAGGAAGGGAGTGTGTCAGTGTTGCATCCCTTCACCATCCTTATTCAGTCTCTATGCTGAGCAAATAATCTGAGAAGCTGGACCCCAAAACAAACAAACAAACTCACAGCCATCGAGTCAGATCTGACTCATAGCGACCCCTCCTTGGGTTTCCGAGGTGGTATCACTATGAAAGTATATTGCCCAACTTTCCTTCCGAGAAGTGGCCGGTGGGTTTGAACCGCCAGCCTTCTGGTTAGCAATCAAAATGCCTTAGGCACCACATCACCAGAGCTCCTAGAAGCTGAACTGTATGAAGAAAAATGTAGCATCAGGATTGGAGAAAGACTCATTAGCAACCTGTGATGTGCAGATGACACAGCCTTGCTTCCTGAAAGTGAAGAGGACTCGAAGCACTTACTGATGAAGATTAGAGACTGCAGTATGGATCACACCTCAGCATAAAACAAAAATCCTCACAACTGGACCAATAAGCAGCATCACAATAAATGGAGAAAGGACTGAAGTTATCAAAGATTTTGTATCACTTGGTTCCACAATCAACACCAATGGAAGCAGCAGTCAAGAAATCAGACAACATATTGCACTGGGCAAATCTGCTGCAAAAGACCTCTTTAAAGTGCTGAAGAGCGAAGATACCTCTTTGAAGACATCTAACCCAAGCCATGGCATTTCCATTCACCTCATATGCATGTAAAAGTTGGACAGTGAATAAGGAATACCGAAGAAGAGTTGATGCTTTTTGTTGTGTTGGTGAAGAATACTGAAAGTACTATGGACTGCCAGAAGAATGAACAAATATGTCCTGGAAAAAGTGCAGCCAGAATGCTTCTAGGAAACGAGAATGGCCAGACTTCATCTCATCTACTTTGGTCATTGTGGTAGTTAAGGTTATATGTCAACTTTGCTGGGCCTAGTTTTGGGTGTCTGGGCAATTGTTGGTAGTTGTTCCCCATGATGACACTGGCAATCAACTCCATGGTGGGATCTTCCTCGAGCAGCTAAGTAGCTGCTTTAGGGATGTGGTCTGCTTTCCATATATAAGGAGCAGCTTTGGGAATGGTCTACAGCTTTTTGGCATGCTTGGACCCTGTATGTAGCCAAGTCGTCATTCAGCAGCAGAGCTGAGAGACTGGCTTGAGACAGTGACAGCCTTACTAGCCCACAGAGGAGAAAGCAGGATGCCACTAGGTAGGAGGCTTCCTGGCGGAGTGGGTTGCCTTTGGGCACTAATTGGTGAAGAGACCGGCATGAGATGGAGTAGCAGGTTGGCCAGCCCACGGAACAAGAAAGGCGAGTGCTTTGGGGGCAGGAAGATTGCTGTGGGGTGGGTTGCTTTTGGCATTAATTGGCAGAAGTGGAGAGACCAAGGAAACAGAAGCAGAGCTGCCTCAGCATCAAGGGTAGGACCATGGCCTCTGAGAGTGGAACCACCATAGCCTCCTAGGTTTCAAAGAGTCAGACCTTCACCAAGTTGGTGTTCCGGAGTGTGGGGCTGCTCATTCATGTGGGCGAGTGGGATGGGGCCATAGCCACTTGCTGCACAAGAGTGAGGAGGCAGGGCTGCCATACCCAAGAGGTGGTGGAATGGGTCCTGCCAGGCCAAGGGGGTGAGGTCTCCACTCAGATGAATTAGGGGACTGGAGTCAGCCAGTGAAGGACATCTGTACAGGTGCCAAGTTGACAAGGGGTGGGATTGTGGTTATTAAGGTTATATGTCAACTTGGCTGGGCCTGGTTTTGAGTGGCTGGGCAGCTGGTGGTAGTTATTTACCAGGATGAGACTGGCAATCAACTCCATGGTGGAATCTGCTGTGAGTGGCTAGCTGAGTAGCTGCCTTAGGGATGTGGTCTTTTGCTTGCAGATAAGAAGCATCTTTGGGAATGGTCTTTGGCTTATGGCACACTTGGACCCTACATGTAGCTGGGTCTTCATTCAGCAACCTGCCATGCTCTGCTGATCTTGGTACTTTTAATGGACTTCAATCAATTGCCTACAATGTGGTTTGATAATATCAGGGCTATGCCTTTCTACTTATCGACCTTGGGTTTGTCAGTCTCAGCAGCCAGCAGCTACCTTTGTGAAGAGATGCCTCTAGCTTCAGTGGGCTGGGAGCAGGAGGCAGAGCTGAACCCCAAGGCTGAGGGGCTTTCACCCAGCCCCTGGAGCCCACCACTTTGAACTTGGATTTCTGGCTTCCAAAACTGTAATAGAATAAACTTCTGTTCGTTCAAACCATCCCATTTGTGATATTTTCTGTTAGAGTAGCACAAAGTAACCAAAACAGTCATGTTGTCAGAAGGGACCCTGGAGAAGGATATCATGCTTGGTAAAGTGGAGGGTCAGCAAAAAAGAAGGCCCTCAATGAGATGGACTGACACAGTGGCTGTAACAGTGGGCTCAGGCATAGCAGGGATTGTGAGGCTGGTGCAGGACCAGGCAGTGTTTTGTTCTGTTGTACACAGGGTCACTATGAGTCAGAGCCAACTCTACAGCACCTAACAACAACAACATAGAGATAGACGGTGTGCATCAGGGTTGTATCCTTTCACCACACTTACTCAGTCTGTTTCCTGAGAAAATAATCCAAGAAGCTGGATTATATGAAGAACACGGCATTGGGATTAGAGGAAAACTCATTAGCAAACTGTGATATTCAGATGACACAGCCTTGCTTGCTGAAAATGAAGAAGACTTGAAGCCCTTACTGATGAAGATCAAAGACTGCAGCCTTCAGTGTGGATTCCACCTCAACATAAAATTGAGATGCAAGCAACATCATATTAAGTGGTTATGGAGAAAAAAATGGAAGTTGTCAAGGATTTCATTTTACTTGCCTCCGTAATCAATGCCAATGGAAGCAGCAGCCAGGAGATCAAACGATGTATTGCACTGGGCAAATCTGCTGCAAAAGACCTTGTCAACGTATTAAAAAGCAAACGTGTCACTATGAGGACAAAGGTGTGCACCTGACCCAAGCTGTGGTATTTTTAATTACTTCGTGTGCATGCAAAAGCTGGACAGTGAATGAGGGTGTTGTTGTCATGTACCATCGAGTCAGACCCAACTCATAGTGACCCCTCCTTGGGTTTCCGAGGAGTGGCTGGTGGGCTTGAACTACTACCCTTCTGGTTAGCAGTCAAGTGCCTTAGGCTCTATGCTACCAGAGCTCCTAAACCAAACACACAGCTGTCAAGTCAGATCT
>NW_006923507.1:7368-8210 GCF_000298275.1 Orycteropus afer afer | reverse complement strand
CTCGAAGAGTAGGGTGCACCTAACCCAAGCCATGGTATTTTCAGTTGTCTCTTATGCATGTGAGAGGTGGACAATGAATAAGGAAAACCGAAGAAGAGTTGAAGCTGTTGCATTGTGGTGTGGAGAAGAATACCAAGAGTACCATGGTCTGATAAAAGGACTAACAGATCTGTCCTGGAGGAAGTGCAGCTGGAATGCTCCTTGGAAGCAAGAATAGTGAGACGAAGTCTGGCCACTACTTTGGTCATGTTGTCAGGAGGAAACATTCCCTGAAGAAGGATATCACACTTGGTAAAGTGGAGGGTCAACAAAGAAGGGGAAGGCCCTCAACGTGATGGATTCACACAGTGGCTGCAACAGTAAGCTCAGGTATAGCAAGGATTGTGAGGCTGGCACGAGACCGGGCAGTGTTTCATTCTGCTGTGCATAGGGTTGCTATGAGTTGCAGATGACTCCATGGCACCTAACAACAACAACAACTTCATTGATCAAGGAGCTCTAGTGATGTAGTGGTTAAAGTGTTTGCTAACCAAAAGGTCAGCAATTTGCACCCACCAGCTGCTCCATGAGAGAAAGATGAGGCAGTCAGCTTCTGTAAAGATGGCTGGACTTGGAAACTGTGGGGCAATTCTCTTCTGTTCTACATGCTCCTTATGAGTTGGAATCGATTCAATGGCAGTGGGTTTGGTATGGTGTGGTTTCATGGATCAGCCAAATGTTTAAGTTCCCTTGATGTATGCAGGAATATCAGTCAAGTTATGTCTCTTGTCTCCAGAAAGGTGATAAAAGTCAGGTTACAACCCCTGTTGTTTCTTTCCAATCTGTTACCCGCCATGAACTTG
>NW_006923507.1:1944-5643 GCF_000298275.1 Orycteropus afer afer | reverse complement strand
GTTTTTATCTTCTTATAAAAGAGGGATCTTAAAATATGTGTCCTTACATGCTTGATTGACTTCACTCAGCCTTATGCCCTCCAGGTGCATCCATGTTATAGTATGTCTCACGTGCTCACATTGTTCTTTATGGTAGCATATTATTCAGTGTATGTACATACCACAACATGCTTCTCCATCAGTCCTGTTGTGGGCACTTAGTTGTTTCCATTTATTTGCTATTGTGAATAAAGTAGAAATGACTGTTGGTGTCCATATTGGTGTCATTATAAGGCATTCTGGTGGTGTGGTGCCTAAGGCAGTTGACTGCTAACCAGAAGGTTAGTTGTTCAAACCCACCAACCACTCAGCAGAAGGAAGACCTACTTCTGTAAAGAAGTACTTCTGTAAAGAAGGAAGAATCTACTTCTGTAAAGATTTGACACCTTGGAAACCCAATGGGGGTCACTATGAGTCAGAATTGACTTGATGGCACTGAGTTTGCTTTGGTTTAGGGCATATGCCACCACAGTCTGATGGATAAGTGCTTGACTCCTGAGAGGTTAGTGGTTTGAACTCACTGGCCACTCTAAGAGAGAAAGATGTAGCAGTCTTCTTCCATAAATATTACTTACTGGCTTGGAAACCTTTTGGGGCAGTTCTACTGTGCTGTGAGTTGGAATCAACTTGGTAGCAGTAGGTTTTGGTTTTGGGGTATATACTCAGGGGTGAGGTTGCCAGATTGTACGGTAGTTCTCGTTGTGGTTTTTTGAGAAAATGCCATACCATTTTCCACACTGGCTGTACCATTTACAGTCCCACCAGTGATATGGAAGAGTTCTGATCTCCTCATATCCTTGCCAACATTTGTTACCATTTTGTGTGTGTGTGTGTGTGAGTGAGGATTGGCATCTCTCCAATGGCTGATGATCGTGAGTGTCTGCTCATGGTTGTTGGCTGCTTGGACATCCTATTTGGTGAAGGTTCTGTTCAGGTTGTTTGCCCATTTTGTGACTGGGTTGCTTTGTTTTTGTTGTTGAGCTATTACAGTGTTCCATAGATTCCAGAAGTTAGACCCTTATCAGATCAGCTGGCTCCACAGGTTTCCCCCAGTCTGCTTACTCTTTTCATAACCTCTTTTTCTGAGCGTGATTGTTTTCAGTGGGGTCCCGTCTGTCTACTTTGTCTTCTGTGTGTACATTTGTTCTAATGTTTCTTTTCCTTGTCTTCTGTGTGCGCATTCGTTCTAATGTTTATTTTCTTGTTTCCACAAAAAGATTAGATCCCATAGTTCTCTTCCAGGAATCTCATGTTCTCAGGTTTCACATTAGGTTTTGGTCCACTTTGACTTAGTTTTCGTGTTGTGTGAGGTATGGGCCCTGTTCATTTTTCTGCAGGTGAATATCAAGTTTTGCCAGCACCATTCACTAAAGAGATGGTTCCTGCCCCACTGAATGGACTTTGACTCCTTGTTGTCCAGATATGGCAGGGTTTAATTCTGAGTTCTCTATTCTGTTCCCCTGGTCTTTGTGTCTGTTGTTGAACCAATATCGGGCTGTTTTGATCACAGTGGCTGTAGAGTATGTTTTGATATTGGGAAGTGGGAGGCCTCCTGCTTTGTTCTTTTTCTTCAATATTGCTTTGGCTGTTTGGGGTTTCTTTCCTTTCTATACGAAATTGGTCATTAGTTTTTCCATTCTAGTAAAGAATGTTGTTGGAATTTGTATCAGGATTGTGTTGTATCTGCAGACTGCTTTAGGTAGAATTCACATTTTCACTAGAGTAAGTCTTCCAGCCCATGAGCATGGAGTGTTCTTCCATTTTTGTAGCTCTCCTTTAGTCTCTTGTAGTCATGTTTTATAATTTTTCATTTTATGTCTCTGGTTAGGTCTGTTTCTAAGTATTTTATCAATTTGTGGGCTATTGTAAATGGTGTTGTTTTCTTGATTTCTTTTTTGGGGTATAGTCTTTGTTCACATAGAGGAACCTACCTGTTTGTGTGTGTGTGTGTTCATGTTGTCCCTGAAACTTTGGCTAAATTCTGTTAGTTTCAGAAATTTACTTGTGGAATCCTTAGGGTCATCTCTGTATAGGCTCATGTTATCTTCAAATAGAGATAGTTTTATTTCTCCCTTTCCAATTTGGATGTCTTTCATTTGTTTCTTGTCTTAATGCTCTAGCTGGGACTTCCAGTACAATGCTGAATAAGAGTGTTGATAATGGGTATCCTTGTCTTGTTCTCATTCTCAAGGACAAGGCTCTCAGACTTCCTGCATTGAGTATAATGTTGGTTGTTGGTCTTGCATATATGCCCTTACTATTCAACAGAAATTCTGATCCAGTCTCAGGGGATAGGTTTACATTGTATAAATTTCCATGTATAAAGAGGTGACTTCCAAGAGAATGTTTCACACGATGGTACTGGTTGTTCAGTTGATTTGGAAAAGCAAGTCCATTCTTCACTTGAAAAGTATTTTTTCCACTTTTACACATTAAAAACAGTATTAAAAATACATTTTAAAAATCAGTACAGAAAATAAGAAAGTCCATGAGCCCTCTGGCACACTCAATAACTTATGTGTTTATGCAAATGCTTGTGCAACTCTGCATGCTTAGGGCACACATATTTTTAGTAAAATCATTCAGTGGTTTGATGACCAGTTTTGATTTATGTCTTGCTGACTTGAATTATTTGGAAGAAAAATCCAAACAAAAATATCTCCTTTTGATATGCTTCAAAATAATGTGGTGTTAGGGGAAGGCAGGGGGAGTAGACCAGACCTGGCTGCCTTCTAGTAGTATGTACTGAAGATGAGGCTGTTAGTTCTCCTTGTACTAGGTGTAAGGAAAGGCATAAGGACTTAGGGAGGTTTTCACAATTAAGTAATATCAGCATCTTCAGAATGCAGCAAGGCAATCAGAATATATGACATAAATATCAAAGGATGGAGAATCAAGGAATGCTTAGAATTGGACAGAATTGATGTAGAAAAGACTTCTGGAGGAAATGGAGTTTGATCATGGCCTCTAGATCTAGAAGTTCAGAAAAGAAATCATCCCAGAACAGGACCAAGATGCATCCCAGACGTCACACTGGTCAAGTGTGTGTAGAGTGTGCATAGAGCAAACACCTGCCTCCGTTGGCCTGCCATCCTCTTGGCTTTCCCTCTCTCCCTCAGAAGGTCCACTGGCACAACTTCTATTTTGCATTGGGCAGATCTGCTGCCAGACCTCTTTAAAGCGTTGAAGAGCAAAGATGTCACTAAAGTGCACCTGACCCAAGCCATGGCATTTTCAATAGCCTCATATGCCAGAAGAATGAACAGATCTGTCCTGGAAAAAGTGCAGCCAGAATGCTCCCTGGAAGGAAAAATGGCTAGACTTCATCTCGTCTACTTTGGTCATATTGTCAGAAGGAACCATTCCCTGGAGAGGGATATCGTGCTTGGGAAAGTGGAGGGTCAGCGGAAAAGGGGAAGACCCTCATCGAGATGGATTGACACAGTGGCTGCAATGATGGGCTCGGGTATAGCAGGGATCATGAGGCTGGTGCAGGACTGGATGGTGTTTCATTCTGTTGTACATGGGGTTGCTATGAGTCAGAGCTGACTCGATGGTACCTAACAACAACAACAACAACATGCATGTGAGAGCTGGACAATGACCACAGAAGAATTGATGCATTTGAGTTGTGGTTTTGGTGAAGAATATTGAATGTAC
>NW_006923507.1:0-1285 GCF_000298275.1 Orycteropus afer afer | reverse complement strand
ATGAATGGATGGTTGGATGGGTGGGTGGATGAGTGGGTGGATGAATGGATGGGCAGATGTGTGGATGGGCTGGTGGATAAATGGATGGGTGGGTGGATGGATGGATGGATGATGGATGAATGGGTGGGTGGATGAATGAATAGATAAAGGGCAGCAGAAGGATCAATCGATAGATGGATGAATAGCTGAATGACACCAGCTTAGCTACTTACTCCCTGCCCTACCTGACCTCTGGTCCTAGCACTTTGACTCTGGTATTACACATCCAGTTCTTGACTTGGGAAGTAACAAACAGACCCAGCTTAAGGAAAGCTTGTGGTCTCCAGATGAAGAAGTGAGCTGGGTATTTGGGGCAAAGGCACCTTTTGATTAAAGTTCCTAAGACCTTGATGAGCACCTCCTAGTCCCAGCACAGTGTTGCAAACCAGGAATAAAGGAGGCTGAGGATTAGAAAGGTATCACAATGGATACATGAGGTCACAGAGACACAGGGTCACCATGAAATGGGGTCACCATGACATACATGGGGTCACAATGACACACACAGGGTCACTGTGACACACAGGGTACCCATGACACATGGTCACAATGACACATGGGGTCATCGTGACACACATGGCATCACAATGACACACACAGGGTCACCATGACACACAGGGTCACAAAGACACATGGTAACACACAGGGTTACCATGACACATAATGAGCTCATCAGGACACACATGGTCACAATGACACATGGGGTCACAATGACACACATGGGGTCACCGTGACACACATGGAATCACCATGACACACATGGGGTCACTATGACACATGGTGTCACAAAGACACAGACAAGGTCACCATGACACAGGGTCACCATGACACACATGGGGTCACCATGTCATACATGGGGTAACCATGACAGATAGGGTCACCATGACACATGGGGTCACCATGACTCAGAATCTACTTGATGGCACTTGACTTATGTATTAGGGATGTCAACCTTTTGGCTGTGATTTAAGCTGCAGCCATCCTAGGTTACTGCTTATATTTCTTCCTTTCTTCTGATATCTCTTAATCAAGCAGAATCAAGCAGAAGTTGTTTCTGTGTGTGTTTCATCCTCTCACAGAACCATAGAAAGGTTCCCAGGTTGGAAAATACATGCCATACATTCTTCTAGTAGTCACTCATGATCCGTTTGGCAGGTACCATGGTGTGTCATCCAAGGAGTGGACCAATTTTGTCTTTTCCAGATGTCTATCCAGTTACCTTAACACCATGTATCAAGAGTGCTTC
>NW_006923506.1:45648-46237 GCF_000298275.1 Orycteropus afer afer | reverse complement strand
GGAGAAAAGATTGAAGTTGTCAAAGACTTCACATTGCTTGGTTCTACAATCAATGCCAATGGAAGCAGCAGTCAGGACATTAGATGACATATAGCACTGGGCAAGTGGGCTACAAGGGACCACTTTCAAGTGCTGAGGAGCAAGGATGTCTCCTTGAGGACTAAGGTGCTCCTTACCCAAGCCATGATATTTTCAATCTCTTCATATGCATGTGAGAGCTGGACAATGAATAAGGAAGACCAAAGAAGAATTGATGCTTTTGAGTTGTGGTGCTGGCTAAGAATGCTGAAAGTACTGTGGCCTACTAAAAGAACTAACAGATCCATCCTGGAGAAAGTGCAACCGGAATGCTCCTTGAAAGCAAGAATGGCCACACTTAGTTGCACTTACTTTGGCCATGTTGTCAGAAAGGACCATTCCCTGGAGAAGGATGTCATGCTTGGTAAGGTGGAGGGTCAATGAAAGAGGGATCCTCAAAAAGATGGATTGACACAGTGGCTGTGAGGATGGGCTCAAATTAGCAAGGACCATGGAGCTGGTGTGGGATCAGGCAGTGTTTCATTCTGCTGTGCATGGGGTCACTATAAGT
>NW_006923506.1:39996-42793 GCF_000298275.1 Orycteropus afer afer | reverse complement strand
AAATAAAGATAATTTGACTTCTTCCTTATCAATTTGCATGCCTTTGACTTCCCTTTCTTGCCTTATGGCCCTGGCTAGGACTTCCAATACAATGTTGAATGGAAGTGGTGATAGAGGGCATCCTTGTCTGGTTTCTGTTCACAAAGGGAATGGCTTCAGTCTCTCTCCTTTGAGAATAATGTTGGCTGTTGGTTTTGCATATATATTCTTTATTATGTTTAGGAATTTCCTTCTATTCCTATTTTGCTGAGAGTTTTTATTAGGAAGGTGTGTTAGATTTTATCAAAGGCCTTTTCTGCATTGATTGATATGATCATGCAGTATTTTCCTTTGTTTTATTTATGTGATAGATGATATTTATTGTTTCTCTAATGTTGAACCATCATTGCATATCTGGTATGAACCCCACTTGGTCATAATGAATTATTTTTTGGATATGTTTTTGGAGTCTATTGGCTAGGATTTTGTTGAAGATTTTTGCACCTATATTCATGAGGGATATTGGTCTGTAGTTTTCCTTTTGAGTGATGTCTTCGCCTGGTTTTGCTATCAAGATTATGCTTGCTTCATAAAATGAATTTGGGAGGATTCCATCCTTTTCTATATTGTGGAATATTTTTAGTAGGATTGTTGTCAATTCTTCTCTGAACATTCAGTAGAATTTGTCAGTGAAACTTTCCAGGATGGGCTTTTTATGGTTGGTAATTTTTTATGACCTGTTCAATTTCTTCTTTTTTTAAGGTCTGTTTAAATTTTCCACCTTAGCCTCTGTTACTTTAGGTGAGTGATATATTTCTAGAAATCTGTCCATTTCTTCTAGATTTTCAAATTTGTTGGAGTGTAGTTCTTCATAGTATCCTGATATTGTCCTTTTTATTCCAGCTGGTTCTATTGTGGTGTCACCAAATTCATTTCCTATGCATGTTATTTGTATTGTCTCCCTCTTTTCCTTTGTTAAATTCACCACTGTCTGGCCAATTTTATTAATCTTTTCCAAGAACCAACTTCTAGTCTTGTTGACTTTTTTATTTTTTCTATTTTCTGTTTCACTGATTTCTGCTTGAATATTTATTATTTCTTCTCTTCTGGTGACTGTACACTTTTTTTGCTGTTTTTTTCCTAATGGTTGGAGATGTTGGGTTATGCTCTTGACGTTGGCTCTTTTTTTTTTTTTTTTTTTTAATGTGCATGTATTGCAATAAATTAGCCTCTGATCACTGCTTTTGTTGTGTCCCAAAGATGTTGGTATGTTATGTTTTCATTCTCATTTGATTGAAGGTATTTTTTTCAGTTCATTTTTTTTTTTATTTCTTCTATTACCCAGTCATTTTCCTGAGGGTGTTGCTCAGTTTCCATGTCTTGCTCTTTTTCCATTCATCTTCCTATTGTTTTCTAATTTTACAGCATTGTGATCTGAGAAGATGCTTTGCAGTATTTCAATGTTTTTAAATTTATTAAGGCTTGCTTTATGGCCTAACATACGGTCTACCATGGAGAATGTTCCATGTGCTCTGGAAAAGAATGTATATTGCGCTGTTGTTGGTGAAGTGCTCTGTAGATGTCTAGAAGGTCAACTTGGTGAATTGTATTGCTTAATCCTTCTGTGTCTTTGTTGAGTTTCTTTCCAGTTCTGTATGTGACTGAAAGTGATGTATTAAGATCTCCTATTATGACTGTGAAGGATCTCTGGTAGCATAGTGCCTAAGGCACTTGACTGCTAACCAGAAGGCTGGCAGTTCAAACCCACCAGCCTCTCCTCGGAAGGAAGGTTGGACAATCCTACTTCTGTAGTGATACTGCCTCGGAAACCCAAGGAGGGGTCATTATGAGTTGGGGCAGACTTGACGGCACATAACAACATAAAAACAATTATGACTGTGCAGTCTTCTATTTGTCTTTTCAGTTTTGTTAGAGTCTGGTTTATGTATTTTGGGGCTTTTTCATTGGGTCTATAGATATTTCTCATTGTTATGTCCTCTTGTTCAATTGATCATTTAATCATTATATAATGTCCATTGAGTCAGATTCAACTCATAGTGACCCTTCCTTGGGTTTCCAAGGTGGTATCACTATGGAAGTAGATTGCTCAATCTTCCTTCCAAGGAGTGGCTGGTCAGTTTGAACCGGCACCCTTCTGGTTAGCAGTCAAATGCCTTCAGCACTACACCACCAGAGGTCCTTTTGGTTCTTGGTTTTCCTTGTTACTTATGATGGTTTTTGGCTTAAAGTCAATTTTATCAGAAATTTATATTTCCACTCCTGCTCTTTTATGGTTGCCATTAGCTTGATATATCTCTTTCCAACTTTTTATTTTCAGTCTATTTTTGTCTTTCTCTCTAAAGTGTGTCTCTCGTAGACAACGTATTGATGGGTTGTTTTCTTGTCCAGTATGCAACTCTCTGTCTCTTGAGTTGTTGTTGTTAGGTACCATCAAGTTGTTTCTGACACATAGCAACCCCATGCACAGAAGAACAAAAGACTGCCTGATCCCGCACCAGCTCCATGATCCCTGCTATACTTGAGCCCATCATTACAGTCACTGTGTCAATCCATCATATTGAAGGCCTTTCCCTCTTTCATTGACACTCTACCCTACCAAGCATGACATCCTTCTCCAGGGAATGGTCCCTTCTGACAACATGACCAAAGTAGTTGAGACAAAGTCTGGCCATTCTTGCTTCTAAGGAGCATTTCAGGTGCACTTCCTCCAGGAAAAATCTGTTAGTTCTTTTAGCAGTCCATGGTACTTTCAGCATTCTTCGCCAGCACCACAACTCAAAAGCATCAACTCTTCTTT
>NW_006923506.1:0-3062 GCF_000298275.1 Orycteropus afer afer | reverse complement strand
AACAACAACAACAACAACACTTTAAGCACCATTGAATCTTCTGGATAGGATGACACAAATGGTAGAGAAGTTTGCACAGCAACTGGAATCTGCTGCAGAAGATTCTCTTTTTATTAACCCTACAAAACAAAGGATTTGGTTACTAACCAAAAGGTCAGTGTTTTGAAACCACCAGCTGCTATGTGGGAGAAAATAAGGCAATCTGCCTCCGTAAAGATTTACAGTCTTGGAAACCTTATGGAGCAGTTCTACTCTGTCCTGAAGAGTCATTCTGAATTGGAATTGACTTGATGTAGTGAGTTTGCTGTTTGTTTACACTCAAATACTAGCAGCTTTTTGGGTTACTCAGTAAATGATCTGCAGTTACTTCTAAGTGCTGTCTGGTTAGTTCTGATTCAGTGACCCTATATACAATAGAAGGAAACACTGCCCAGCCCCATCATACAATCACACACTGAGACCATTGCTGCCACCATTGTGTCAATCGATCTCATTTAGGCTTTCTCTTTTTTTGCTGACTCTGTTTAACCAAGTATGATGACCTTCTGTAGAGACTGGTCCCTCCTGTTAACATATCAAATGTAGATGAGATGAAATCTCACCATCTTCATTTCCAATGGGCATTGTGGCTGTCCTTATTCCAATATATATTTAATAGCTCTTCTGGGAGTCCACAGTACATTCAATATTCTTTGAAAATCATAATTCAAATGCACTAATTTTCCTTCAATCTTCCTTATTCATTATTCCGCTTTCACGTGCATATGAGGCGATTGGAAATACAACGGCTTGGGTCAGGTGCAATTTAGTCCTCAAAGTGACACCTTTGCCTTTTAACACTTTAAAGAGGTCTTTTGGAGCAGATTTGCCCAATGTAATGTGTTGTTTGATTTGTTGATAGCTGATTCCATGAGTGTTGATTGTAGATGCAAGTAAAATGAAATTTTTGACAACTTCAAACTTTTCTCCATTTATCATGATGTTGCTTATTGATCCAGTTGTAATCTATATACTGAGGTTCAATTCCTACTGAAAGTTTTAGTCTATGATATTTGTCAGTAAGTGCTTCAAGTCTTCCTAATTTTCAGCAAGCAATGTTGTGTCAATCAGCATAACAGAAGTTATTAAAGAGCATTCTGCTAGTCCTGATGCCACATTCTTCATATAGTCCAGCTTCATATACATGCTCAGCAGAGTAATTGAATAAGTATGGTGAAAGGATGCATTCGTGACACATCTTTCCTGATTTTAAACCATGCAGAATCCCCTTGTTCTACTCAAATGACTGCTTTTGGGTCTATGTACAGGTTCCATGGGAGCTCTGGTAGCATAGTGCCTAAGGCACTTGACTGCTAACCAGAAGGTTGGTGGTTCAAACCCATCAGCCACTCCTTGGAAGGAAGGTTGGGCAATCTACTTCCATAGTGATACTGCCTCAGAAGCCCAAGGAGGGGTTGCTATGAGTTGGGTCCAACTCCACTGCACATAACAATAACAACACAGGTTCCACATGGGCACAATTAAGTATCTAGAATTCCCACTCTTTACTTGTTGTGGTAGTTATGTTTGTGTGTCAACTTGACTGGGCCTGGTTGAGTTGCTGAGCAGCTGGTGGTAGTTATTCCCCATGATGAGACTGGCAATCAACTCCATGGTAGGATCTACTACAAGCAGCTGAGTAGCTGCCTTTGGGTATGTGGTCTGCTTCCTGTATATGAGGAGAAGGCTTGGGAATGGTCTCTAGCCTATGGCATGCTTGGACCCTGCATGTAGCCATGTCGTTGCTCAGCAGCCGACTATGGTCTGCCAACCTTTGGACTTACAATGGACTTAAGTTAATGGCCTGCCATGTGGTTTGGTAACATCAGGACTGTGCCTTTTTACTGGAGAACTTTGGGACTTCTCAGCCTCAGCAGCCAGTAGCTGTCTGAGTGAAGAAATGTCTCTAGCTCCAGTGGGCTGAGAGCAGGAGGCAAAGCTGGACCCCAAGGTTGAGGGGCTTTCACCCAGCCCCTAGAGCTTGGCACTTTGAACTTGGACTTAAAGCCTCCAAATTGTAAGAATAAACTCCTATTTTTTAAGGCCATTCCCTTTGTGGTATATATTCTTGTCAGAGTGGCACCAGGTAACCAGAACACTTGTGTATGATATTAATGATAGTGTTAAATAATTTCCACATTCTGTTTGATCACCTTTCTTTGGAATGGGCACAAGTATAGATCTCTTCCACTTGGTTGGGCAAGTAGCTGTCTTCCAAATTTTTTGGCATACACAAGTGAATCCTTCCAGTGTAGTATTTGTTTGCTGAAGCATCTCCATTGACATTCCATTAATTCCTGGGGCCTTGCTTTTTTCTTTCTTTCTTGCCAGTATCTTCAGTGCAGCCTGGACACCTTCAATACAATTGGTTCTTGATCATATGCTACCTCCCGAATTGGTTGGACATTGAAAGTTATTTTTGGTATAGTTACTCTGAGTATGTCTTCCATATTCCTTTGATACTTCTTGCATTGTTCATTGTCTTGTCCACCGAATCTTTCAATATTGCAACCCAGCTTGAGTTTTTCCTTCATGTCTTTCAGTTGAGAAATATTGAACATTTCTTCTCTTTTGATTTTCTAGCTCCAGTTCTTTGCACTTTTCATTATAATAATTTACTTTGTCTTCTTGAGCTACCCTTTGAAATCTTCTGTTCAGCTCAAATGGTCTGCAGTATCACACTCCACATCTAAAGTGACTCACTAGGAATTATGACTGTTTTTTTGGTTGCAAGAGCATCCATATCCAACAATTCATCTTTCACTTTAGAAGGAGTGTCTCAACATGAACCATACGACTGTTGTTGTTGTTCTTAGGTGCTGTCAAGTCATTCCCAACTCATAGCAAGCCCCTGCACAGCAGAAAGAAACACTGCCCGATCCCGTTCCAGCTCCACGATTCCTGCTATACTTATCCATCATCGCAGCAACCGTGTCAATCCATCTCGTTGAAGGCCTCCCCCTCTTTCGTTGACCCTCCACCCTACCAAGCATGACATCCTTCTCCAGGGAATGGTCCCTTCT
>NW_006923505.1:45289-45767 GCF_000298275.1 Orycteropus afer afer | reverse complement strand
CCGAGCAGTATCACTACAGAAGTAGGAATGCCCAACCTTCCTTCCGAGGCGTGGCTGGTGGGTTTGAACCACCAGCCTTCTGGTTAGCAGTCAAGTGCCTTAGGCACTATGCTACCAGAGCTCCCCGGGGCATCTTAGGCACACCATAAATGGTGCTTATTATCTTTCATTGCAGATTAGCTGTAACACACACACACAATGGAAACCGCTTTGATCCCTAACATAGGAGAACGATTAAGTATTAATGCTTGTGGCTCCATCTATGAAATGAGTGACAAACGTAATTATGAAGACAATGTAGCTACATAAGACAATGTCTCCACTATAAAACTGAGTGAAAACAAAGAATTACAAATATAAATATTACAATATTCATAAGTACAATGGATAGGGAGAATATGACAGAAATGAGAGTAATCACTATACCTGAGGAGGACAATGGGTATTTTTTTAATATTCTTTGGTATTTTTTTTTTTT
>NW_006923505.1:8863-9431 GCF_000298275.1 Orycteropus afer afer | reverse complement strand
AGATTTGGAAGACAGCTACCTGGCCAACTGACTGGAAGAGATCCATATTTGTACCCATTCCAAAGAAAGGTGATCCCACAGGATGTGGAAATTATAGAACAATATCATTAATATCGTACGCTAAGATCTTACTGAAGATAATTCAAGAACGTTTGCACCAGTATATTGACAGAGAACTTCCAGAGGTGCAAGCTGGATTCAGAAGAGGATGTGTAACAAGAGATATCACAGCTGTTGTGAGATGGATCTTGGCTCAAGGTAAAGAATACCAGAAAGATGTTTACTTGTGTTTTATTGACTATGCAAAGGCATTTAATTATGTGGGTCATGACAAATTATGGATAACATTGAAAAGAATGGGAATTCCTGAACACTTGATTGTACTCATGAGGAAACTACCGTGACCAGGAGGCTGTCATTTGAACGCAACAAGGGGACACTGCATTGTTTAATATCAGGAAGGGAGTGCATCAGGGTTGTATTCATTTCCCATACTTATTCAATCTATATGCTGAGCAAATAATCCAAGAAGCTGGACTATATGAAGAAAAATGTGGCATCAGGATTG
>NW_006923505.1:3366-5843 GCF_000298275.1 Orycteropus afer afer | reverse complement strand
TTGAAAAGCCAAATAGATGACTCCACAGTCATAGTGGGAGACTCATTTGCATATGAAAGCTGGATGATGAATAAGGAAAAACAGAAGAAGAGCTGACACCTTTGAATTATGGTGTTGGTGAAGAATGCGGAAAATACCTCGAGCTGCCAGAAGAATAAACAAATCTGTCCCGAAAAAAGTGCAGACAGAATGCTACTTCAAAGTGAAAATGGCCAGACCCCATCTCACCTACTTTGGTCATGTTGTCAGAAGGGATCATTCATTCCCTGGACAAAGAAATCATGCTTGGTAGAGAGTCAGGGAAGACCCTCAGTGAAATGGATTGACACAGTGGCTGCAACGATGGGCTCGAGTATAGCAGGGATTGTTAGGATGCCACACGATGGGGCAGTGGTTTCATTCTATTTTACATAGGGTCACTATGAGTCAGAGCCCACTCATTGCCACCTAACAACAACAACTCTCTTTTTTTTTAAAAAAAAAAAAAAAACCTTTTTATTTTGATTTGGGTTTATAGCACAAATTAATTTTCCATTCAACAATTCATGGCACGATTGATCATTTTAAGGAGTGTATATCTACCTGATATAAACGTTCACCCTATTTGCATGTCTATAACAACAACTCTCTTTAATCTCTGCTTTTCTAAGGGCTCTTTCCTCTCAGCCTTCAAATTTCCTCCAATCTCGTCCATCTTGAAACGGTCATTCTATCTCAGTCCTACCATATTCTCAAGCTATATAGTCTTCTAGAGTTAACTAACAACGTCACCTCAGAACATTACTTCAGATGTTTGCAGAACATCTGTGAAATGAGGTTTCAACTTGGCTTCTACCTCTGTCATACGACCAGGTTCAAAGTTGGCCCCCTGATTACTACAGCAGCTCTTTGAAAACTAATCAATAAAAAGAACCCACTGCCATCGAGTTGATTCTGATGTATATCTACCCTCACTGGGTTTTAACATAAATAGTGCTTTGGTTTCTATATCCACCCTCACTGGGTTTTCAAAGTGGTAAATCTTTACGGAAGTAGATTGCCCCATCTTCCTTCCACAGAGTGGCTGGTGGGTTTGAATTCTGGTTAGCAGGCAAATGCCTTAGGCACTGCACCACCAGAGCTCCTTCTGAAAACAAATAATGGTTTATAAATTAATCCTTATAACTACATCTTTGTCCATTTGATGCTTCATGGACTATGTAAACTCAGCAATGTAATGCCTCATTCTTTGAGGGCTAGTGCATCAGTTAGGAATCTGTTTGACTGCTGTTAACAGAATAACCCAATTCCACTGGCTTAAACATATGATATGATACAGCCAGGAGGAGATGATACATTGCTCTGGTTACCTACTGCCACTCTGACAGGAATATAGCACAAATGGGATGATCTTAAGAAACAGGAGTTTATTCTCTTACAGTTTGAGAGCCTAGAAGTCTGAGTTCAAAGTGCCAGGCTCTATTGCCTGGGTGAAAGCCTCTCGACCATGGGCTTCAGCTCTGCCTCCTGCTCCTGGCCCACTGAAGTACAGCCATCTCTTCACTCAGATGGCTACTGGCTGCTGAGGCTAACAAGCCCAAGGTCGACAAATAAAATGGCACAGTCCCATTGTTACCAAACAATACAGCAGGCCATTGATTCAAGTCCATTGAAAGTTCCAGGATTGACAGAGCATGGCAGGCTGCTGACGACACGGCTACATGCAGGGTTCAAGTGTGCCATAGGCTAGAGACCATTTCCAAAACTGTTTCTTATACATGGGAAGCAGACCACATCCCTAAAGCAGCTACTCAGCTGCTTGTGGTAGGTCCCACCATGGAGGTGATTGCCAGTCTCATCATGGGGAATAACTACCACCAGCTGCCCAGCCACTCAACCAGGCTCAGCAAGTTGACACACAGACTTAACCACCACATACATATTTTATGATTTGTCTCCTAGGCAAGAAGCCAGGAAGAAGGTACTTCAGGGCTGATGCAGCAGTTCCACAAAGTCCTCAGTGTCCTAGGCTCCTTCTATCTTTACATAGCCACCCTTGGCATGTTGGTTTATGACCTAATGGCTGCAAGATGGCAATACACTCCAAAGTATCTTATAGGCAGGAAGAAGCAGGAAGGGGGAAAAGGGTAAAAGCAAGCATGTCAGCCAAGTTTGTCCCTCTTTAACAAAAGCAAAGACTTTCCTGAGTCTGCACCCTGAATTCTGCTTCCATCTCACTGGCTAGACTAAAACCACTTTACATGGTCACTTCAAGTTGGAAGGCAGTTCAGGAGAAGAGTGTTTTGGATGGGGCTGGAGCAGCCAACCAATAGCATCTTCCACAGATATAAATATAGGGAAGGATTTGCTTACAGTTGAATTGAGTAAAAAAGAAATTGTCAGGCCCTGTATTGTTGTTGTTGTTGTTATGTACCATCAAGTCAGACCCGACTCATAGCGACCCCTCCTTGGGTTTCCGAGGCAGTATCACTACGGAA
>NW_006923505.1:0-2830 GCF_000298275.1 Orycteropus afer afer | reverse complement strand
GGGTTTGAACCACCAGCCTTCTGGTTAGCAGTCAAGTGCCTTAGGCACTATGCTACCAGAGCTAAAGCAGGGTATAACTGCTCAATAAGGTTTCCAAGGCTTAATCTTTACAGAAGCAGACTGTCACATCTTTCTCCCACAGAGCAACTGACGGATTCGAACCACTGGTCTTTCAGTTAGCAGCCAAGTGTTTTGACCACTGTACCACTAGGGCTCCTTAGCATAAACTCAGTGCCCCCTAAACAGTAACTCTCTCTTTCCCCTTCCCACCTACCCTAGTAATTGCTAGTAAGCTTTGGTTTCTATATACTTTTATATTCCATAAGAGCAAGATCATACAGTATTTGTTCTCTTGTGACTGACTGATTTCAGTCAGCTTAAGTTTTCAAGGTTCATCCACATTGTGGCATGCATCAGGATTTCATTTCTTTTCCTAGCTGAGTGATCAGGTAGTCCTTGACTTATGACAGAGTTCTGTTCGGATGACTTTGTCATAGGTCTGTTCTGACGTACACGGAATACTTTTTTTTTTTTTTTAATTTTCATCATTATTGTCTTAAGGAGCTCTGATGGCACTGTGGTTAAGGCACTGGGCTGCTAAACAAAAGGTTGGCAGTTCCAACCCACCAGCCACTCCACTGGAGAAAGACCAAGCAGCCTGCTTCTGTAAAGATTTACAGTCTTGGGAGTTGCTATGAGTCAGAATCGACTTGATGACAGTGGGTTTTGGGTTTTTATTATCGGTGTCTTTATAAATCCTATCTCTTCTGGTCTTTGGGAGTTGGAAACATTACATATAAATTTACAGGTATATTTTAATACATACATACATAAAAAATGCACTGATCATAAAAATTTACTCCGATGATGAAGAGTTGGACAACATTGGTATTTTGTCAGTTGCAGTTGCAGTAATAACTCCACTGTGTAAGGTTCTGGATCATCTGAAGTATCCCTGGGAACAAAGATGATATTTTTAGTCAGAAAATTAGTGAGAGCTGTCTGTTGGTCCTTTCCTCTTTTTTTCATATATTTTGTGGTAATATCTCGTTGCTTCCAAATCTACCTTAACAAAGTGCTCAGCATTTGAGTCCTTGTTTTTAAGCAACTAAAGCCTTGATTTAGTTCAGAAAGAACTCTAGCTAATCCTTTCACTGTAAAAAATTGACAAATTCTCTCCTTCCTCTTTTTATTTCTTCTTTCTTCAGCATTTCTTTCCTCTTCAAAATCCATTAAGTCCTTTACTTCCGTGGATTGGCTCTCAGCCCAATAGTAGAAAAACTTACATGCATAATACTTACACCAGGGAGATGCACCCACCTATTCCAGGGCAATGCACCCCTTAAATCAACCAGCCATGAGACATCAGAGGGGCAGCATTCACATAGAGGGAATGCTGGACAGACAGGAATAGGGTAGTCACAGGGAAGGGAGAGGAGGAGAGTTTTTTATGGTTTGGGAAAGTAACTGGGGCTCTGAAATCAAATGTGCATGAACTATTGAATGTAAAACAAACTTGCTTTGTAAATTTGCACCCAAAGCACAATTTTTTAAAAAAGTCCTGACCTGTCAATTCCCTTTCACTGTGATCTATGAAGTAAGTATTCCACATCAGCAATACCAAATTTTAAATTCAGTGTTCCTGCCATATGGAGAATTTTCCATTGATTTCTTTCATCATATTACTTAGAGTGTGTTCTCAGCAATTTTTCGAAATTACCTGTATGCATTTTCCCACAACTTCCTCTCAGGAAGAAGCAATAATTTGGATACATTGAAAAATATTATAATTCTTTCAGAAAACGCTAATGTTACTGTACCTCCATCCACTGCTGCTATTGTCTGAACAAACGTAGTCTGTAGGCAGTATGCCTTGAAGGTAGAGTTTGCATCTTGATCCATAGGCTAAACACAGTTGTCACATCAAGGAGTAGATACATCACTTTCACATCTGGATTTAGATCATTTACATAAGAAGGTGTCAGTTTAGTTGTCGTACGTCATTAAGAGTTGAGCATTGCCCGACTTTCTATCTGTTACAACTTATTTCAACATGTCGCAGTGTTGTGAACATCTGAGGATGATAACATCAGCAAATTACCCAGCACAACATTGTATATAATACATATTACTACCAATGAGATATACCAAAAAAAGATGGTTGTTAAGTGCAGCTCATCACAACTAGAATATGCCATAAATCAGGGACCACCTGTATTCCATTGTGCATATGGATCACATTTAGTTTATCTATAAATCTGTTGATGGACATTTAGGTTGCTTTTCACCTTTTGCTATTTGTGAATAGTGCTGCAATGAACATTAGTGTTTGCATTCTTCCTTTCAAATCTCTTGTATGTAGAATTGGGTTTTGAAAAGAAATAAGAAGGAGGAGTTCTGGTAAAATGGCATACTAGGCAGAAAGATTGCACAAACCCTCTTCAACAAAGAAAAGGGAAACCAATTAACACAGACACAGAAGATAATCCTGGACCCCTAAGCCTTTAAGGGAAAGATATAGAAGTGGACTAAACCCCAGATAGCAGAAGAATTTGCACAAAAATACCAAAAAAGGAGACAGATGGAGCTGCGGTCTGGCAGCGATCCTGAGCAATCCTGACAGCACAGCACAGACAGCTTGAAGAATCCTGAGTGGTGGTGGTGGTTGTTGTTGTTAAGTGCCGTCGAGTCATTTCCGACTCATAGCGACCCCATGCACAGCAGAATGAAACACTGCCCGATCCTGCACCAGCCCCACAATCCCTGCTATACTTCAGCGCATCATCGCAGCCACCGTGTCAATCCATCTCGTTGAAGGGCTGGGTCCCCT
>NW_006923504.1:45206-45891 GCF_000298275.1 Orycteropus afer afer | reverse complement strand
TCATTGCAGCACTATTTACAATAGCCAAAAGATGGAAACAACCTTGGTGTCCATCAACTGAAGAATGGATAACCAAACTATGGTACATACACACAGTAGAATACTATGCAACCCTAAAGAATAATGTAGAATCTGCAAAACATCACATAACATGGATGAACTTGGAGGGCATTATGCTGAGTGAAATAAGTGAAATAATCACAGAAGGACAAATATTGTATTATTGTATTAGTCTGTTATTGTAAAACTCAAGGAAAGGTTTATCTATGGAAGGAAATTTTCTTTGTTGGTTACCAGGGATGGGAGGGGAGGGGAGGAGACATTGTTACATAGATAGAGATAAGTATTGATTTGGGTGAGGAGAAGGGCAATGTACCAAATGTGAGTGATCAACATGGTGGCACAGAGGAACAGGAAGACATAGAGAGGTACACAGGAGGTACAGACAACAAAGATGAATCTTTTTGCACATATAGTACAGCATTGTTAGTGAAGGCAAACATAGGTATATGGGTGGATAGATGGGTGGGCAGGCTAAACTATTAGGTATGTCTATGAAGCGGGGAGTATACCCAAGACCATATATAGGGTTGGCAGACAATGGTCCTATAAGTGTATCTGTATGATCTGAATTCCCAGGTGAATAATAGAGCTGACAAGGGACAAGGTTGTAGTCACTTCTTGG
>NW_006923504.1:40632-42798 GCF_000298275.1 Orycteropus afer afer | reverse complement strand
GCCCCATCTTCCTTCTGAGGAGTGGCTGGTGGGTTTGAACCATCAGCCTTCTGGTTAGCAGTCAAGTGCCTTAGGCACTATGCTACCAGAGCTCCCATTCAGCATCATAGTAACAAGCATACCTCTATTAACAGACAGGTGGTGGTTGCATGTGAGATGTATTGGCCAGGAACTCAGCCTGGGTCTCTGGCATGATGAAAGGCAAGAATTCTACCACTAATAAATACTGCCTATATATAAATAAATCAATTTATATTCTCATACATACACAGAGTGATTTTGATGTATGTGCTATATATGTATACATTACGTTTTGGTTACTTCTTATGCTGCTCTAACAGAAAAATATTACAAATGGGTGGTTTGAAACAGGGGTTTATTGTCTTACAGTCCAGAAGTCTAGAAGTCCGAGTTCCAAATGCCAACTCTAGGTGCTGGGTGAAAATCCCTCAACCTTGGGTTTCAGCTCTGCCTCTTTCTCCTGGCCCACTGAAGCTAGAGGTTTCTCTTAAGTCAGGCAGATGCTGGCTGCTGAGGCTGACAAACCCAAGGTTGACAAATAAAATGGCACAGTTCCAAGATTATCAAACAACATGGCAAGCCTCTAGTTCAAGTCCAGAGACAGTCCCAAGATTGGCAGGAAACATGACAGGCTGCTGAATGAAGACCTGGCTACATGCAGGGTCCAAGCATGCCAAAAAGCTGCAGACCATTCTGAAAGCATCTCCTTAAATACTGGAAGCAGACCACATCCCTAAAGCAGCTACTCAGCTGCTTATGGCAGATTCCACCTTGGAGCTGATTGCCAGTCTCATTATGGGGAATAACTACAACCAGCTGCCCAGCCACTCAAAACCAGGCTCAGCCAAGCTGACACATAACCTAAACTACCACAATTCCGTTCCATAGGTCAATTTGGCACCTATACAGATCTCCATTGGGTAGCCCCAGTCTCCTAGACCATCTGAGTGGCAACCTCAACCCCTTGGCCTGGCAGGCCCCGTTCCTCTGCCTCTTCAGCATGGCAGCCCTGTCCCCTCACTTTGGGGCAGCTGATATGGCTCCATCCCACTGGCCCTCAAGAATGGCAGCCCCACACTCCAGAATGAAGTTGGTCAAAGTCTGACCCTTTGAAACCTAGGAGGCTGTGGTGGTTCCACCACTACAGGCCATGGTCCTACCCTTTGAGGCTGAGGCAGCTCTGCTTCCCATTTCCTTGGTCTTTCAGCTTCTGTCAATTAATGCTCAAAGGCAACCCACTCCACCAGGATTTTCCTGCCCAAAAGGCATTTATCTTTCTTGATCTGTGGGCTGGCCAATCTGCTACTCAGTCTGATGCCAGGTCTCTTCTACCACCAGCCGCCTACCCAAAGGCAACAAGCTTTCTCCTC
This sequence comes from Orycteropus afer afer, assembly GCF_000298275.1. Lineage (NCBI taxonomy): Eukaryota > Metazoa > Chordata > Mammalia > Tubulidentata > Orycteropodidae > Orycteropus > Orycteropus afer. The sequence goes on along the minus strand of NW_006923504.1, from coordinate 41,407 downwards.
TGTGGGCTGGTAAGCCTGTTGCTGTCTAATGCTGATCTCTCAGCTCTGCTGTTGCTGTCTCTCTGCCAGGATCCCTCTACTAGGGTCTCAGGTCAGGGACGTAATCCTCTCCTGCTTCCACGTTTCATGTATCTGTCAGAGCAGCACCCCACTCTCTCAGTACTAATTTCTATTTTGTTATGTATATATGTGAACATACGTACATAATCCTCTACTCACCGCCATCAAGTTGATTCCGATTTACAGCGATCCCCATTGGGTTTCTGAGGCTGTAAATCTTTATAGAAGTAGATCACCCATCTTCCTTCCATGGAGCAGATGGTGAGTTTGAACTGCTAACCTTCTGGTTAGCACTCAAATGCCTTATTCCCTATGCCACCAGAGCTCCTACATGCATATAGGATGATTTAAGTATTTTTCAATGCTTTATTTTGCTACAGATTTTTAAATACTTCTACTCTGTATCATGTTAAAATGTTTAGCATTATCATAATTATAAATATATTATTCTGGGGAAAAGAAGTTATTTCCAAATTATTCTGTTTTAAATATATTCCAATAATTAAAACATAATTTCATATTGTTTATGACCAGTGATCCTACTTTTCACCCTGGAAAAATTCTTTCATGTCCTAAAAATTCCTAATCCAAATATCAGGGGATTTTCTGATTTTAACTCCCAGGGTAAAACCCCATTAATTGATAAACTCCATTAGGTATAGAATATTTTAGTCATTTCTGTTATCCTCTGATCATAAGACATGCTGAAAAAAGG
>NW_006923504.1:32758-34198 GCF_000298275.1 Orycteropus afer afer | reverse complement strand
TGTCTTTAACTTCAAGTTGAACTTGCATATGAGCAGTTGATGGTCTGTTACACAATCAGCTCCTGGCCTTGTCTTGGCTGAAGATAATGAGCGTTTCCATCGCCTCTTACCACAGATGTAGTCAATCTGATTCCCGTGTATTCTATCTGGTGAAGTCCACATGTATAGCTGCAATTTGTGTTGTTGAAAAAAGGTATTTGCAATGAATAAATTGTTGGTCTTGCAAAATTCTATCATGCAATTTCCAGCATCATTTCTGTCACCATGGCCAAATTTTCCAACTATGGTGATTCTTCGTTTCCAACTTTTTCATTCCAGTCACCAGTGATAATTAACACATCCTGATTGCATGTTTGGTCAATTTCAGACTGTAGAACTGACAAAATTCTTCAATTTCCTCATCTTTGGCTTTGGTAGTTGGTGCATAAATTTGAATAATAGTTGTATTACCTGGTCTTCCTTGTAGGCATATGGATATTATCCTATCACTGACAGCATCGTACTTCAGGATAGATCTTGAAACATCCTTTGTGATGATGAATGTCACGCCATTCCTCTTCAAATTGTCATTCCCAAAACAGTAGACCATATGGTTGTCCAATTCAAAATGGCCCAAACCAGTCCATTTCAGCTCACTAACACCTAGGATATCAATCTTTATGTGCTCCATTTCATTTTTGACAACTTTCACTTTTCCTAGATTCATGCTTCATACATTCCATGTTTCAATTTTTAATGGATGTTTGCAGCTGCTTCTCTCAATTTGAGTTATCCCATGTCAGCATATGGAGGTCTCAAAAGCTTTGCCTTATCCATATCATTAAGGCTGTTTTTACTCTGATGATGATCTCTTCCCTGGTCCTATTTTGAGAAACTTCTGAACTAAGTGACTTATCCTCCTGCACTAATCGGACAGTGTTTCTGGGCTATACATAAATTTGCACAGTAATGTATCAGACAGTGTTTCTCTGCTATTTATAAGGTTTTCCCTGGCCAATTCTTTGAGAAGTAGATGGCCTCCTCCTTCTTCCCAGTCTGTCTCAGTCTGTAAGCTGTTGAAACCTATGCAGCAAGTGCAGTTCTACTGGGTTTGAGACACCGGTGGCACAGCCTCAAGCCTCACAGCAACACACCACCACAGTAAGACAAACTGACAGACAAATTTGTCTCTCTTAGCTGTTCATAAATCACAGTAGTGTTGCTTCAATCCTCAATTCTGATTTTCCTTAATCCACTAGCATTTTATACACATCCCTACAATCTTCACAACTACAATGAACCTATGGTCTCCTCTTTGCTAAATCCATATAGCCATACAACTTGCATGCCAACTCTGCACAACTGTGTGAGGGTACCATTCAGATTAGTAATGCATAGAATAATATATTGTATAACCTGTACACTTAAGGCAATGTCTCATTTTTCTAGATCTCGCCACAA
>NW_006923504.1:31091-32118 GCF_000298275.1 Orycteropus afer afer | reverse complement strand
CCTCACAACAACTGTGCTATGCTTGAGCCCTTCATTGCGGCCACTATGTCAATCTATCTTCTTGAGGGTTTATCCCTTTTTCACTGACCCTACTTTTTGCAGAATGATATTCCTCTCCAGGGACTGGTCCCTTCTGATAACATGACAAAAGTATATGAGAAGTCTGAACATTCTCACTTCTAAGGAGCATTCTGGCTGTACTTCTTCCAACATAGATTTGTTCATTATTTTGGTAGATGTGGTATTTTCACTATTTTTCACCAATACCACAATTTAAATTCATCAGTTCTTCTTCAGTATGGAATACACCTCAACATAAAGAAAACAAAAATCCTCAGAATGAAACCCTTGACAACATCAATCTTTTCTCCATTTATCATGATGTTGCTTATTGGTCCAATTCTGAGGATTTTTATTTTCTTTATGTTGAGGTGTATTCCATACTGAGGGCACAGTCTTTGCTCATTAGTATTTTAAGTCCTCTTCCTTTTCAGCAAGCAAGGTTATGTCATATTCTGATGTCAATTAGTGGAAAAGTAATAAAATAAAATTACATTGAGAAAAAAAAAAAAATACCAATGGCTTGGTTGAGTACATCTTTGCTTTTTAACACTTTAAATAGGTCTTTTGCAGATTCGCCCAATATACTATGTATGTCCATTCACAAGTACTTCTTTTGGGAAGTCTCTTATGATTAACCAGGTAGAAGTCTGTTTCATCTCCTCTCTTGTGTAACTATTAAATCAGGCTATACTGTTTGGCCTACCTATTTTCAACTAATGTTTAAACCTCTTAGAGGACTGAAGCATACTGTATCACTTCTACATCACTTTCCTCCACCATCCATCCCAATACTCTACAGCAGTGCTTGTAATTTTATTGCATATTCATTATTTCTTCAATGAATGAATGAGTAGGAGTTTTCCAGGTTAGTAACAGGGACCTGCCACTCTACTGAAAAAGTGTGAAATTCCAAGATATCCTGAGGGAGGAACAAGTGCAGTACATTGAAAACCAGCAAAGAGAG
>NW_006923504.1:27115-27664 GCF_000298275.1 Orycteropus afer afer | reverse complement strand
ACAGAGTGGGGAGCCAGTCAGTTCGAAGGCTTGGTGGGAAGGCAATGCCTTGAAACTGATGAAGAGTTTGTGTATATGTATATATGCAACCAACCCTGCTGAGATTTTTCAGACAGAAAGCAGAAAGAAGCCCAAGTAGAAAAAGGGGGAAAGAGAGCAGCAGAGAGAAAGGAGGCAAGGAAGCTCCTAAGAGTGGTAGCATGGATCAAGGGCTGAAACATTGAAGACAGTGACAAGCACAAAAGGAGCCCTGTGGCCCTGTAGTAAAAGGCCCAGAAGGGCACTGCAGAAGAGCTGATGGATGGCAGGGAGGCCAAAGGTAGAGAGGCTTGTCCTCAGAGGGCTGAGAAGAAGCCCATCCTCAGACAGCCAAGAAGACGCCTACAAGGACAAAAGCAGCTGAGAGCACTGTCCTGCACTAAAGAAGGAAAACTTTCTACATGCTTCCTGATCCTGATCCCATGTTGTAGCCTATTTATCCTGATACCAAGTTGTACCTTGTTACTTTAATAAACCACTTAATTGTAAATACCGACTCAGTTCTATGTG
>NW_006923504.1:25432-27015 GCF_000298275.1 Orycteropus afer afer | reverse complement strand
TCTGATGCTACTTATTATTACTCCCACCACTCTATAAGTGCTCAGCTGCTAACTGAATGGTAGTTCGAACCCACTTAGTGCCTGCACAGGAGAAAGATCTGGTGGACTGCTTCAGTAAAGATTACAGCCAAGAAAACTCTATGGAGGCAGTTCTTCCCTATCACATGGAGTCACTATAAGTCAAAACCCACTCAACAACACCTAACAAAAACAACTCCCTGCCAATGAGGCAATTCCAACTCATAGCAACCCCCATTGGGTCTCCAAGACTAAAATCTTTACAGAAGCAGATTGTCTCATCTTTCTTCCACAGAGCAGCTGGTGGGTTTGAACTATCTACCTTTTAGTTAAAAGCCAAATGCCTGAAACACTACACCACCACAGCTCCTTAAAAACAACAATGGCTTTAAAAGAGTCATGACAAAGAACTGTATATATTCTTATAAATAGGTTGTTTTGAATAGCTACAACATTAAAATTCAAATTGGATTTACTGAGTTGTAATTAATGCTGTGAAAACCAAAAGTGCTTACTTTAAATTAGAAATAAAAATCCTTTACCCTGATTCAACAATTTATCCTTGATACTATACTCAAAGGAATAATTAACTATACCATACTATATATCTTATGGCATAGGTAGTCAAACAATAAGACTCAGAGAATAGCTCCACCAATTTCTTACTCTATTTTTGAACCTGAAATCATACCTCAACACTTTGACTTATACCAACCTAGTGTAATAATTCCACACTAATATGCAAGGATTCCAAAATAGGCACAGTGTATTTAATAACTAATGAGTCCTAGTGAAGCAGCAGTTAAGCACTAGGCTACTGACCTAACAATCTACTCCTGTAAAGATCACAGCCAAGAAAACCCCATGGGGCAGTTCTACTCTGTCACATGGGGTCACTATGAGTCAGAAAACAACTTGACATCACAACACAGCCTAGGAGGTAGCAGCAAGTTCCTCCTGCTCTAACCTTTGAGTAGCTAGGCAGCAGTTCATTCTTCATTAACTCATATCCACAACTCACCTTAGCCCAAATGACCACTCTATTTAAACTACATCCTCAATGACTATCAAGAAATTAATAATTTGCAAATTCATTGTCCTTCTCTTGCTTGACTTATCTTTCTTTACTGCTGAAACCCTCCCTTTACTTAATATCTTTGGCACTCATCTCACCTCTTTATATCCTTCTTACCCTCTTTTATCCTCATACCCCATGTAACCAGTGTTTCTCAACAGGAATAGGGGTTTGGAGGAGGAATCGTATCAGAATAAACTCTAGGACAACTCTGTATCTGTCTATGTACCACAGCAATTCTGCCATACTCTTCTGGGGTGCAAACGTGTACTTAGAAAAAGCCCTACAGGTCTTGGGACCATAGTCACAGGGGACATCAAGCTCAATTGGCAAAACATACTACACAAAACATTATTTCACCTCCTACTTTGGTGAGTAGTGACTGGGATCTTAAAAGCTTGTAAGCAGCCATCTAGATGCAACGATGGGTCTCTCCTCATCCAGAGCAAAGAATAATGAAGAAAACTAAAGATTCACAGAAAGAATTAGT
>NW_006923504.1:23113-25112 GCF_000298275.1 Orycteropus afer afer | reverse complement strand
CTGAGGTAAATACACTCCTTGGAGAGAACAATCATGGGGGAAAGAAGGGCTGTTTATGCACAAGGAGACAGCTCAGGGGGCAGGGGTGCACAGAGGGATAGATACAGGGAAGAGGTGACTGTCGGGAGGAAGTGGGAGGGGAGCTGTTGTATTGTGGTGAATTGCGGTCAATGTCATGAGACAAAGTGTACGTGAACTGCTATATGGAAAGTGAATTTGCTCTGTAAATTTTCACCCAAATCACAATAAAAAAGAAAAAAGAAAAAGCCTGCAGGTGACTCTGATAAATCTTTACTGAAAACTATACTCTTTGTATGAAAACTCTTCTCTATCAACAATTTAAAATTCTATATATCTTGTCCTAACTTTGTACCTAAGCACTGCACCAATACTTTCCACTTCCAGATGTCAAATGCACATCTCAACGTGAATTTCATTCAGAAACCAAGGATCTTTGTACTGGCTGTTGGTCTATCAAGACCTGTATTATTCTATATACTAACCACTAGCGATATGCGTAGAATGAGAAAGTTGGAAACAAGGAAGGATCATCAATTGTTGGAAAATATGGCCCTGGTGATAAAAATGACATTGGAGATCACATGAGAGAATTCTGCAAAACCAATGACTTATTCACTGCAAATATCTTTTTTCAACAGCATAAACAGTGGCTATACAAGTGGACCTAGCCAGATGGAATACACAGAAATCAGATGAACCATATCTATGGAGAGAGGCAATGGAGAAGCTCAATATCTTCAGACAAAACTAGGCCAAGAGCTGACTGTGGAACAGACCATCAACTGCTTATATGCAAGTTCAAGATGAAGTGGAAGGCAATTAAAACAATTCCTTGACAGCCAGAGTATGACCCTGATTTTATTCCATCAGAATTTAGAGATCATCTGAAGAAAAGATTTCATGCATTAAACACCAATGATCACAGACCAGATGAGTTGTGGTATGACATCAAGATCATACGTGAAGAAAGTAAAATGTCATTAAAAAGACAAGAAAGGAAGAAAAGATCAAAATGGATGTAAGAGGAGACTCTGAAACTTTCTCTTGATTGATGAATAGATAAGTGAATAGAAAAAATGCTAAAATAAAAGAACTGAACAGAACATTTCAAAGGGCAGCTCAAAAGACAAACTAAAGTATTACAAAGAAATGTGCAAAGACCTGGAGTTAGAAAACCAAAAGGGAAGAACATGCTTGGCATTTCTCAAGCTGAAAGAACTAAAGAAAAAATCCAAACCTCAAGCTGTAAAATTGAAAGATTCTAAGGACAAAATTTGTGCGTGCAGAGCCACCCCAGGAGCAGGATGCAGTAACTCAGCCCCAGGACAAGCAGGAGGGGGTGTTTCCTCTGGGGGCAGATCAGGTAGGGCAAGGCAGGGGAGATCAGTAAAGGAACAGAGCAGTTGAGAACAGCTAGGGGAGACAAACTTGTCTGTCAGTTTGTCATACTGTCATGGCTTGAGTGTTGCCATGAGGCTAGAGGTTTTGCCACCGGTGTTTCAAATGCCAGCAGGGTTATCTGTGACACAAAGGTTTCAACAGAGCTTCCAGACTAAGACACACTTGGAAGAAGGAAGTGGCTAGCCACTTCTCAAAGAATTGGCCACTGAAAACAATATGAATAGCAATGAAACACTGCCTGATACATTACTGGAAAACTTCATAAATAGCCCTGAAACATTGTCCAATATAGTGCCAGAAGATGACCCCCTCAGATCGGAAGGCATTCAAAATACAACAGGAGAAGACCTGTGTCCTTGGACTAGAACTGACCATAATGATGTGCATAGAGTAAAGCTTTTGGGACCCCCATTTGCTGATGTAGTACATCTCAAGATGAGAAGAAACAGCTATAAACATCCATTAATAATCAGAACATGGAATGTACGAAGTATGAATCCAGGAAAATTGGAAGTTGCCAAAAATGAGATAGAACACATAAACATCAATATCCTAGACATTACTAAGCTGAAATTGA
>NW_006923504.1:20783-21628 GCF_000298275.1 Orycteropus afer afer | reverse complement strand
ATCACATGCAAGTAAGATCTTACTGAAGATAATTCAAAAATGGTTGCAGCAGTATATTGACAGAGAACTTTCAGAGGTGTAAGCTGGATTCAGAAGAGGATGTGGAACAAGGGTCACCATAGCTGATGTCAGATGGATCTTGGCTCAAAGCAAAGAATACCAGAAAAGTGTTTACTTGTGTTTTACTAGCTATGCAAGGGCATTTGATTGTGTAGACCATAACAAATTGTGGATGACATTGAGAAGAATGAGAATTCCAGAACACTTGATTGTGGTCATGAGGAACCTGTACATTGACCAGGAGGCTGTTGATCAAACAGAACAAGGGGACACTGCCTGGTTTAAAATCAAGAAGGGAGTGAGTCCAAAAGAGTCTTTTGGGAAGTTTGTTCTCTATCAGGTGTATAGAATTCTAATGTTGAGTTTTGTTAGTTTTGCCACTCTGCCAGGCCCAAAATGAGCCCTCCTAGAGGCAGAAGGAGTCTCTCTGACTGCCAGCTGAGAAAGAAGTGCTGCTGAGATAAATGTGCTGCTGAGAGATGTAAGAGAGACACACTGCTGAGAGAGAGAGACATGAGAGACATGCACTACAGACAGAGAGATGTGCTACTGAGAGAGAATGTTGGCTGAGAGTCAGCCAGCTGAGAGACGGCTGGCTGAGAGATGGCCAGCTGAGGGAGACTGAGCATGTTCCTGAACTTGAATTGTAGCCTACTGCTTCCCTAATAAACCCCATAATCTGTGAAAAAAAAAGGAGGGGAGTGCATCACAGTTGTATTCTTTCCCCAGACTTATTCAATCTGTATCCCAAGCAAATAATCCAAGAAGCTGGACTACATGAAGAA
>NW_006923504.1:17376-18819 GCF_000298275.1 Orycteropus afer afer | reverse complement strand
ACACTGCTGGTGGTAGTATAAAATGATACGATCACTGTGGAAATCAGTATGGTGATTCTTTAAAATGTTGGAGACAGAAATACCATTTGACCCAGCAATCTCATTACTAGGTATATATCCTAAAAAAATGAGAGGCAGGGCAGGAATAGATATATGCATACCAATGTTCATGGCAGCACTATTTTCAATAGCAAAAAGATGGAAACAACCTAAGTGCCCATTAACCTAGGAATGGATAAACATTCCTTGGTTGTGGTATGGAATTGTGGTACACAAAGAAATACTATGCAACCCTAAAGAATAATGTAGAATCTGCAAAACACTGCATAACATGGATGAACTTGGAGAGCATTATGCTGAGTAAAATAAGTCAATCACAGAAGGACAAATATTGTATTAGTCCACTACTATAAAAAGTCAAGGAGATGTTTATACATAGAAGGAAACTTTCTTTGTTGGTTACTAGGGAGGAGAGGGGAGGCTGAATTCCTAGATCGTTTTTTTTGGGGGAAAGACACACACAAACACACACACACACACATACATATATATAAAACACCAAAGATTATTAGTGGTTACCAGGGGTGGGAGGGAGGGGGAAAGGGGATGTTTTTGCTTGGGGGGCACTGAGATTACTAATACGTAGTGGAATACTTTGGAAAAGGATAGCAATGGTGGTACAACAGGAAAAATGTAATCAATGTCCCTGAGCTGTAAATGTGGAAGCTGTTATGTTGGCTAATGTCTTGTTGTGCGTGTTTTTACCACAACAAAACTTAAAAAGAAAAAAAACACAATCTCCCCTTCTGTTATCTACTCCAGTATAAACTTCTAATTTCAGTTATTTTGCAATGTCACTCAGAGTTAGAGTTAGAGTTCTTAAGATCTGATCTAAAAACTTCAGAATCCTGATTAATTCAGAATCCTGAATAAATCTTGTAACTCCTTGATGGTTGAGGCCAGGTCTTTTCCTTGCTTTACTTATTACTTCTGACTTAAATTAACTTCATTTCCAAATAAGGCTTTGCTTGAAGTCAAGCATACAAAGGAAGAGTCGATCGATCACTCCAATCAAAACTACAGAGAGACACCATCAAACTCTCCCAGTTTCTCACCTAAATCCGTCAATACTGCCAGTCAGTAGAACATAGCTTCTAAACAGATGCCAAGTTAGGAAAACATCTAAATCTCAGGTGCATCACAACCTTTGGGGAAGTCATTTAACCTGTCTTCCTTGGTTCAGCTACCTGTAAAATGTGTCTCAAAATGTATGCCTTACAGGTTTCAGCTATCTTCCTTGAAGATATGAGTAATATTAACTGTTTTACAGAGATGTTTTAAAAATTAAAATATGGTAATTTGAGACACTGATGATTGTAAGACTATTTTTAGATCATTTCTCTTCAGCTAGACCAATGATTCCCAAATCAAATACCAGTTCTA
>NW_006923504.1:12067-13066 GCF_000298275.1 Orycteropus afer afer | reverse complement strand
AAGATCTATCCTGAAGTACAATGCTGTCAGTGATAGGATAATATCCATATGCCTATGAGGAAGACCAGTTAAAACTACTATTATTCAAATTTATGCACTAACCACCAAAACCAAACATGAGAAAATTGAATATTTTTACCAACTTCTGTAGCCTGAAATTCACCAAACATGCAATCAAGATATGTTCATTATCAATGGTGACTGGAATGCAAAAATTGAAAACAAAGAAGAATCACTGGTAGTTGGAAAATAGGGCTTTGGTGACAGGAATAACACTGGAGATTGCATAATAGAATTTTTCAAGAACAATGACTTATTCATTACAAATACCTTTATTTAACAACACAAATGGCAGCTATACACGTGGACTTCGCCAGATGGAGTACATAGGAATCACACTGACTAAATCTATGGCAAGTGGAGATGGAGAAGTTCAGTATCTTCAGTAAAAATAAGGCCAGGAGCTGATTGTGGAACAGACCATCAACTGCTCATATGCAAGTTCAACTTAAATTAAAACAAGTGCATGAGAGCGCAAATATGACCTTGATAATATCCCTCCTGAATTTAGACCAGATAAAGAATAGATCTGATGCACTGAACACCAATGACAGAAAACCAGAGGAATTGTGGGATGACACCAAGAACATCATCCATGAAGAAAGCAAGAGATCATTATAAAGATAAAAAAGGAAGAAAAGACTAAAATGGATGTCAGAAGAGAACCTGAAACTTGCCCTTGAACAGAGAGTAGCTAAAGCAAATGAAAGAAATGACAACATAAAAGAGCTGAACAGATTTCAAAGAGCAGCTCAAGAAGCCAAAGCCAATTATTAAAATGGAATATGCAAATATCTGGAGTTAGAAAACCAAGAGGGAAGAACACACTTGGCATTTCTCAAGATGAAAGAACTGAAAAATTTAAGCTTCGATTTGCAATACTGAAGAATTCTATGGGAAAAATATTGAAGGATGCAGGAAACTTCAAAAAAAGATGGC
>NW_006923504.1:9648-10990 GCF_000298275.1 Orycteropus afer afer | reverse complement strand
TTGGGCAAATCTGCTGCAAAAAAACTCTTTCAAGTGATGAAGAGCAAAGATGTCTCCTTGAGGACTAAGGTGCGCCTAACCCCACCATGATATTTTCAAAATTGCCTCTTATCCATGTGAGAGCTGGACAATCAATAAGGAAGACTGAAGACGGTTGATGCTTTTCAGCTGTGGTGTTGGAGAAGAATGCTGAGAGGACATTGGACTGCTAAAAAAACTAGTAAGTCTGTCCTGGAAGAAGTGCAACCAGAATGCTGCTTGGAAGTGACAATGGCCAAACTTGGTCTCACCTACTTTGGTCATGCTGTCAGAAGGAACCACTCCCTGGAGAAGGTTACCATGCTTGGTAAAGTGGAGGGTCAATGAAAATGGGGAAAGCCCTTGATAAAATGGATTTACATAGTGGCTGCCAATGATAGGCTCACGTATAGCAAGGATCGTGAGGCTGGCACAGAACTGGGCAGTGTTTTGTTCTGTTATCCATAAGGCCGCTATGAGTTGGAGATGACTTGACAGCACCTAAGAATAGTAACAACAGATTTGCCCCTATTTTATCTCTGATGAACTTTATAGTTTTGGGTTTTACATTTAATTCTTTGATCCAACTTCAGTTTGTTTTTGTGTATGGGGTGAGATATGAATCTTGTTTCATTTTTCTACAAGTGGATATTCAATTTTGCCAGCACCATTTGTTAAAGAGGCTCTCTACTCTGAATTTAATGGGTTTTGGGCCTTTTTCAAAGATCAGCTGTCCACAGATGGATGGGTCTATTTCTGAGATTTCAATTCTGTTCCATTGGTCTATGTCTTTATTATTATACCATTACCATGCTATTTTGACTACTGTAGCTGTACAGGTTTTGAGGTCTGGGAGTGTGAGACCTCCTACTTTATTTTTCTTCTTCAGCAGTGCTTTGCTTATCCAAGACCTCTTTCCTTTCCATCTGAAATAAGTGATTGTTTTTTCCATGTTCTTGAAAAACGTTGACAGAATCTGGATCAGGATTTCATTGAATGTGTAGATTGCTTTGGGTAGTACTGACATTTTCACAATATTCAGTCTTCCTATGCATGAAAAAGGCAAGTTCTTCCATTTATGTAGACCCCTTGTAGTCTCTTGCAGTAGTGTTTTGTAGTTTTCTTTGTATGGATCTTTTGTGTCTCTGGTAAGGTTTATTCCTAATGTTTTATCTTTTTAGTAGGTATTGTGAATGGTATTGTTTTCCTTATTTCCTTTTCAGAGGTCTCTTTGTTGATATAGAGGAATCCAACTGATTTTTGTGTGTTGACCTTGTATCCTGCCACTTTGCTGAACCTTTCTATTAGTTCTAGCAATTTTTTT
>NW_006923504.1:2961-3528 GCF_000298275.1 Orycteropus afer afer | reverse complement strand
GTTTCCAAGGCAGTATCAGTAGGGATCTGAGGAGTGGCTAGTGGGTTTGAACCACCAGCCTTTTGGTTAGCAGCCAAATGCCTTAGGCACTACACTACCAGAGCTCCTTGGAGAAGTGTATCATGCTTGCTAAAGTAGAGGTCAGTGAAAAAGGTGAAGACCCTCAATGAGATGGACTGACAAAGTGGCTGCAACAGTGGGCTCAAGATAGCAACGATTGTGAGGATGGCTCTGGACTGGACAGTATTTTGTTCTGTTGTACATGGGATCACTATGAGTCCAAACTGACTCAACGGTACCTACCAAAAATATCTTAGAGTAAATGATGACCCTTTTTACTCTTAATATTTACTTTCTCTTTATGCTCTCTTTTCTTTTTCTTTGGAAATATAGAATCCACACCACAAATATCTAATTTACTACTCCCCCCCCCGCCCACTTTCATAAGCTTACCACTGTCTGGCAGCAAACGCCTCTGCAGACAGGTGTTCTATGCAGCCCTTCAGCATGGAACTCCCTGAAATTCAGAGTTTACTCTTAGACACTACTAAGATAAGGAAGATTTGA
>NW_006923504.1:0-1756 GCF_000298275.1 Orycteropus afer afer | reverse complement strand
ATCCATAATTTGTTATGATCCACACAATTGAATGCTTTTGCATAGTCAATAAAACACAAGTAAACATCTTTCTGGTATTCTTTGCTTTCAGTCAAGATCCATCTGACATCAGCAATGACATATCTTGTTCCATGTCCTCTTCCGAATCCAGCTTGCATTTCTGGAAGTTCTCTGTCAATATACTGCTGCAATCATTTTTAAATTATCTTCAGCGAGATCTTACCTGCATGCAATGTTAATGGCATTGTTCAATAATTTCCACATTCTGTGGGACCATCTTTCTTTGGAATGGGTAAAATATGGATCTCTTCCAGTCAGTTGGCCAGGTAGCTGTGTTCCAAATCTCTTGGCATAGACAAGTAACTGCCTCCAGTGCAGCATCCGTTTGCTGAAACATCTCAGTGGGTATTCCATCAATTTCTGGAGCCTTGTTCTTGGCCAATTCTTTCCATGCAGCTTCAATCTATACCTTCAATACCACTGGTTCTTGATCATACACCACCTCCTGATATGGATGAACATCAACCAATTCTTTTTGCTACAGTGACTCTATGTATTCCCTCTACCTTCTTCTGACGTTTCTTGAATCATTCAATATTTCGCCCATAGAATATTTCAATATTGGAACTCAAGGCTTTAACTTTTTCCTCAGTTTTTGCAGCTTCAGAAATGCCAAGTATTCTTTCCTTTTGGTTTTCTAACTCCAGGTCTTCGCACATTTCATTATAGTAACTTTGTCTTCTCAAGCTGCTCCTTGAAATCTTCTGTTCAGCTCTTTTATCATGTCATTTATTCCATTTGGTTTGGCTACTCTCCATTCAAGTACAAATTTCAGAGTCTTTTCTGACATCCATTTTGGTCTTTTCTTCCTTTCCTGTCTTTTTATTAACCTCTGGCTTTCTTCCTAGATGATGTTCTTGACGTCATCCCGCAGTTCCTTTGTTTTTGGTCACTGGTATTCAATGTATCAAAATATTCTTTAGACGGCCTCTAAATTCAGAAGGGATATAATCAAGGTCGTATTTTGGCTCTTGTGGTTTTGTTTTAATTGTCTTCGGCTTCAACTTGAACTTGCATATGAGCAGTTGATGGTCTGTTCCACAATCAGCTCCTGGCCTTGTTTTAGCTGAAGATACTGAGCTTCTCCATGGCCTCTTGCCACATATGTAATCAATCTGATTCCTGTGTACTTCATCTGGTGAAGTCCATGTGTATAGCCACTGTTTATGCTGTTGAAAAAAAGGTATTTGCAATGAATAAATCATTGGTCATGTAGAATTCTATCATGTGACCTCCAGCGTTATTTCAATTACCAAGGCCATACTTTCCAACTACCAGTGATTCTTCTTTGTTTCCAACTTTTGCATTCCAATCACCAGGGATAATCAACACATCTTGATTGCATGTTTGGTCAATTTCAAACTGCAGAAGCTGGTAAAAATCTTCTATTTCCTCATCTTTGGCTTTGGTAGTTGGTCCACAAATTTGAATAACAGTAGTATTAACAGGTCTTCATTGTAGGTATATGGATGTTATCCTATCACTGACAGCACTATACTTCAGAATAGATCTTGGAACATTTTTATTATTATTATTATTTTAATTGTGATTTGGGTGAAGATTTACAGAGCAAATTCACTTTCCATACAGCAGTTCACATGTACTTTGTCGCATGTCATTGACCACAGTTTACCACAATGCAACAGCTCCCTTCCCACTTCCTCCCCATAGTTACCTCTTCCCAGTGTCCATCCCT
>NW_006923503.1:42393-44064 GCF_000298275.1 Orycteropus afer afer | reverse complement strand
AAAATAGAGGAACAAATTTTCCAGACAAGGAGCTGGGTACTGCAAGACTTTAGGGGAAGATCAAAGTGTGATGAATGAATTGAAGGTCTTTACCAACTTCTGCAGTCTGATATTGGCCAAACATGCAATCATGATGTATTGATGGTCACTGGTGATTGGAAAGCAAAAGTCAAACAAACAACAATCAATGGTAGTTGGTAAATGCCTTGGTGAGAGAAATGAGGCAGGAGACCGAATGATAGAATTTGGCAAGAATGATGACTTCCAATGCAAACTCATTTATTCAACAACATAAACGCTGGCTGTACATGTTGACCTGGCCAGATGGTACACACAGGAGTCAGACTGACTACATCTGTGGAAAAAGATGGTGGAGAAGCTCTGTATCTTCAGACAAGACAAGGAAAGCGGCTGAGTGTGGAACAGACCACCCATTGTTCATATGCAAGTTCAAGCTGAAGCTGAAGAAAATTAAACCTTGACCACGGGAACCAATAAATGACCTTGATTATATCCCACCTGAATTTAGAGACCATCTGAAAAATGGATTAAATGCATTGAATTTTAATGACCGAAAACCGGAATAATTTTTAGATGACATCAAGAACGTGATCCATGACGAAACAAAAGGTCATGAAAAAGATAGGAAAGGAAGAAAATACCAAAATGGATGTCAGAAAGGACTCTGAAACTTGCCCTTGAAGGGAGAGTGGCTAAAGCAAATGGAAGAAATGGCAAGAAAAAAGAGCCAGAAAGAAGATTTCAAATAATAGCTTGAGAAATCAAAGTCAATTATTATCATGAAATGTGCAAAGAGCTGGATCAGAAAACAAAAAGAGAAGAACTCACTCAGTACTTTGCAAGCTGAGAGAATGGAAGAAAATATTCAAGCCTCTAGTAGCTATACTGATGGATTCTGTGTGCAAAACTTTGGAAGAGGGAGGAAGCCTCAAAAGAAGATTATAGAAAACACATAGTTGGCACATCCAGCAAAACCGCACTGGACATGAAAAACAAGCGACATGAAAAGTACTAATTTTTTTTTTTTTTAAAGGAAGAGAGGCCAGGTAGTAATCCTGCATATTCTATGAGAGCGATACCTGTTGTATCGGTTCTGCTTTATTTATATGTAACCGTACGATTACATCATTATTCTTGATATTTCTTTAAATCAAACAAATATTCGTTTACAATAAAATAAAACATTTCCTTATAACAATCAGTTATTAATAAAAAGATAAGTTTTAATCTTTCTCACACCAAAAAAAATTTTGACATGCCAACATATATTGAATAATTAATTAGGTTAATATCTCTTACAAGAATAGCAAATAATCACTAAGATACATGATTCTAAAACATAATATGATTGCTAATGCACATGATTTTAAAGAATGGTTTCGAAGGTATATTCCTTCTGAGGAGTAGCTGGTGCTAACCACCAACCTTGTGGTTAGCAGTCAAACGCCTTGGGCAACACAACACCATAGCTTCTCCGTAAGGATTCCAGCCTCGGAAATCCGATGGGCCCCTTCTACTGCATTGTATACAGTGGCTGTGGGCAAAATCTACTTAGTGAACTGTCGGGATTTTTTGGCTGAAAGATGGATGGCAACAAATAGAATGATATCAATAGTTTTCCTAGGTTTCGGCAAGGGTTGCCCAATCTGG
>NW_006923503.1:41321-41837 GCF_000298275.1 Orycteropus afer afer | reverse complement strand
AGGGTCCAGGTTTGGTTCCAGAACCACAGAAGAAGACACCTGAGGAAGAGCCGGCCAACCTCTGGGGCTGCCTCGGCATCAGCGGCTGGGGACCAGCCTGCCCTTTGGTCTCTAGGAAGAGTCCCTAAAGTGGCCAGAAAGAAGTGGACATCCATCAGCAGATGGCAAGTCAGTGTGCTGGTGGAGGCCTTCCAGGAGAACCGGTGGCCAAGGATCCAGACCAGAGAGGAACTGGCTCGACTAACAGGCATCCCCGAGCCGTGAATCCACATCTGGTTTCAGAACCGAAGAGCTCACCAGGCATACGCCAGGCAGCAGGGGATGGTGCTGCAGGCAGCTCCCTTCGGAGGCCTGAGGTGCCGGCTGGAGGAGACCAAAGCACTGGGTCTTCTGGGATGGGCCTGTCTGCTCCTTGGCCAACCTCTCAGGTTTGGGGCAAGAATCCAACCATTCTGCTCCCTGTCTTCCTGCTGACCCACGCAGCTGGTCTTCCTCCCCAGGCCAGCCAGGTGGGAG
>NW_006923503.1:7801-8348 GCF_000298275.1 Orycteropus afer afer | reverse complement strand
ACTGAGATAAATGAATTGGAAAAGAAAAGCAGTTGAAAAATAAAAAGAAAAGAAACAGAAGAAAACCTCTTACAGTCCTTGCAGATTGGTTCTGTGCTGGGACAATCATTCCATAAACTTATCGTGAGCCAAGAGGTTAACCCAAGGGAAAATTTTGGGATCCCCTCAGGCCTTGCTGGGCACATGTTCCCCCCTGGGCAAGTGCGTGGCTGTCCAGATTATGCACACCTGGGTGCCTGTGAGTGCCCCAAGTCCCAGAGATACTGCCCCCTGGGATTCTGAGCCTGGCCTCTCAATCCCCCACTTCTGCCCCAGGCAGCCCAGGGCACCTATGTTTGTATCACTGGGTCTCAGGCTATGGCTGCGGCTCCACTGCCCTGAGTTACCTCCAAAATGGATGAGACCAAGAGGGAGGCTTTCCTTCAGTTCTTTCCGAGGTTGTTCAGCAGATTGTCAGACCCAAGCACACACCGTACTTGACAAATAAGGTATTTTCTGTTCATTCAAGAACCAGCTTTTAACACATTAGCCATAAACTTCAAACCAA
>NW_006923503.1:4698-5174 GCF_000298275.1 Orycteropus afer afer | reverse complement strand
AGGCTCAGGGCAGACGGAGCCCCTGGGCAGCACTGATGGTGACGCTCTGGACTCTGAGCTGGAGTCTGATGGTTGGAACCCACCCAGTGAGGCCTGATGACCTGCTTCTGAAAGCTCAGATTCAGGGCAGACACCTAAGGGGGTTCCCAGGTAGGACCCTCTTTGGGAGTCAGAGGGGAGCATAGAAGGTAGGGAGGTGACAGTCAGAAACATATACAAGCTGAATGAGGTTCACATCTGACTGGCCCCCTCAAATAGGAGGGTGTGGGTCAGACTCAGAATTGCTCTGCTGTCTCATTTTCATCCAGTCTGTTTTCTTTCTCTAGTTCAGCATGGACACCTAATTCTCGGTTTGTATGTTGTTTATATTGGCCAATGGAAACATTTCATATTATCAATGAGTTTGTTAAGCAGTCTCTGTTAGACTGGATCCTCAAGATTCAAACAACAGGAATGTGTTCAGGTTGGATGGGTTT
>NW_006923503.1:2079-2569 GCF_000298275.1 Orycteropus afer afer | reverse complement strand
AGCAGGCATCTCGTCTCCCTTCCTCCACCTGTCATGGGGTCCATGCCCATCTCCTGCCCTCATGAGGCATTCAGATGTTCATAGCCAAACACTCTTGATTAAATGCACCATGAAACACTCTCTGTTGTAAAAATGAGCTTCTTCTGCTTTCAATCAGGCATTTATACTTTCCAAAATATTTGGGGAAATTCAAAGCTCTGTGATGGTGAATGTTGGAGAAAAATAAACAAAATCACTCATAGAAGGCTGTTCAGATACTATCTTCCCTACCTCCCCAACAGCATTACAAGAAACCTGAGACCCAGAGGCTGAGCAATTGCCCAAAGACGAATTGTGGCTCTTTGCATGAGGAGCAGAGAACACAGGTGTGCACGTCCTGGTCATACTGATGGACCACTGTGAATATGGTGGATGTTAGCTCATGGTGGCCCCTCCTGGGGTCCCAGTTTAGAGTCAAAACTGTGCACCAAAATATTCAGCTGTCCACCAG
>NW_006923503.1:0-916 GCF_000298275.1 Orycteropus afer afer | reverse complement strand
GAGGCAGTATCACTATGGAAGTAGATTGTCCAACCTTTCTTCTGAGGAGTGGCTGGTGGGTTTGAATCGCCAGCCTTCTGGTTAGCCTTCAAGTGCCTTAGGCACTACGTTACCAGAGCTCCTGGTATTAATGTTAGTGTCATTGATATCATTACTTATGTGGAGATGATCGCACCCCACCCGCTTTTAGATGTTTTGTGGAGGTTTGTGTGGATCTAGTCGGGGCTTCATTCTGAGTTTACTCTTGCCATGGAAGTGCCATGCCAGTGGAAGTTTGTTTTTTGGATGGGCACCAGACCTCAGATTCCTGTAGTGATTCTCTGTTACTGCATTTCTGATTGGCTGTGGTTCTGTGGTTCTACAATCTGGGAGAATCTTTTCCTTTCCACTTTTCCAGGTGCATTTCATTGTTCTTTTTACTTCGCAGTTGTTAATATGGTAGAGGATTTAGGTTAAGGGGGTTACATGTTTCTGTTTGCAGCTCTTCCCCAACTGATTAAGATTTTATACTTAGAGAAGGGAGAAGCAGTTGTCTGGAGAAGGTGGTGTCTCTGTTTACCAATTTCCTGTGTTGTTATGAGAATGAGAGTTTCCATATTCTGAGATATCAACATGTCCAAGTGGGGTGGAAGTTTTCCTTGTCACATCTGGAAAATGGAAGCAATGCAATATTCATCAAAAGATGAATAAGGAAACAATCTGAGATATATGCCAAAGCCAAACCTAGTGCCGTAGAATCAATTCTGAAAGATAGCCACCATAGTGGACATAGAACTGCCTCTTACAGTTCCCAAGGCTGTACACATTTATCAGAGAAGGCAGCAGGATGTGTTAACCACTGTGTGAACAGAGCTCCTGAGGTTTTGTGTACACAGATATTGCTGTTACTCACCATTAAAATACATGTTATAGAATC
>NW_006923502.1:31805-44991 GCF_000298275.1 Orycteropus afer afer | reverse complement strand
TCTTTTTGTTGTTGAGGTGTTAAAGTTTTATATAAATTGTAGAGATTATTACCTTGTCCAATATATTGTTGTCAATTTTTCCCCCAGTCCGTAGGTTCTCTTTTCAGTCTTTCAGAGAAGTCTTTTGATGTGCATAAATGTTTTGATTTTTAGGAGGTGCCAGTCATCTAGTTTATCTTCTGTTTGTATGGACATATTTACTTATTATTTGATAGTGTATTTATGTCATGTATTAGGGCCCCTATGTTTGCTCTTGTTTTTTCTTTGATTATCGTTATAGTTTTAAGTTTCACATTTAGATCTTTGATCCATATTGAGTTAGTTTTTGTATGTGATGTGAAATATGGATTATTTCATTTTTCTGCAAATACATATCCAGTTTTGTCAGCACCATTTGTTCAAGAGACTATCTTTTCACCACTTAATGGGTTTTGGCCCTTTGTCAAAGATCAGCTATCCATAGGTGGATGCATATATTTCTGGATTCTCAACCCTGTTCCATTTGTCTATATGTCTGTCTTACCACTACGAGGCTGTTTTCACTTTGGGGCTGCATAGTAGGTTTTGAGATCAGGAAGTGTGAGGCCTGGGAATTTGTTCTTCTTTAGTAGTGTTTTGCTTATCCAAGGTCTCTAGGAAAGGCTTTCTTGATAACCCATTGCTATGGAGTCGATTCTAACTCATAATGACCCCAGTGTGCTGGAGTAGAACTGCCCCATAGTATTTCCAAGGCTATGTGGAAAGAGACTACCACATCTTTCTCCCACGCAAGTAGGTTCAAACTGGTGACCTTTCAGTTAGCAACCAAGCATTTAACCACTGTACCACCAGGGTGCCGTACTTTCTCGTAAGGAAAGCTTAATTCTGAAAGGTGAATGGAGGGTGGTGTCAATGTTAGGAGCAAGTAGCCAAGGTGACAGCGTGGATGAAGGCACTAAAGTGGGAAGAAATGGGAAAGAGCCAGAAAAGCCAGTGTAAGTGGAATATAAAGACTGAAAGGGGTTTCTGGAGCCATGGAGGGTGGAGGAACCCCAAAACTATTGCTCCCAGATAATCTTTAAACTTTACACCAAAAGTATCCCCTAATGTCTTCTTATAACTAAACAGTAGTTTAGCTTAACTAGTAAAAAGTCTGCCTTGAACATTGGTTGTACAACTTGAATAACGTAATCAATATCATGAAATGGTGCATGCAGAAATGGTTGAATTGGTGTCTGCTTTGCTGTGTAGATTCTCAGTAACAACAAATAAAATTTTAGAAAGAAGAATAAGAGGAAGGGTGGAAGGAGGTTAACACAAAACGTAGCCAGAGAGATTCAGGTCTGGAACATTTTCCCATAATGTTTCCAAAACCAAAATTTTCCCCAAATTAATTTAAAAATGAGTTCCTAGCAGCTAAGGGCCCTTGGAAATCCTCCTTGATCACTAGAAATGTTGTTCAGTGTGTTAAACAGATTCCTTGTGGTGCTGGTTGATACGTTTAGGACCGTTAGGCCCAGCAGGAATATAATTTCTCTATGCCCTGATGGGGGTTGGACTGTGTCTCCCAAAAGGATACAATGCAGTCCTAACCCCTAGTGCCTATGAAATAAGGTCTCTGCATATAAATCAAGTGAAGAGGAGGTGTGTAGGGTGGGCCCTAATCCAATGCCCAATGTCCTGATGAGGAGAGAGAAATTTGGACACAGGGAGGATGCCTTATTCCAACAGAGGCCGAGCCTGGAGCCATGCTGCCACCAAGAATGCCAAGGGTGCCGGCAACCACCAGAAGCGGAAGAGCTGAGGAAGGATTCTTCCCTAGAACCTCCGAAGGGAACATAACTCCGTCAACATCTTGATTTCAGACTTCGGAGGCCCAGCACTGCTTGTGAATGGATTTCTGTTGTTTCAAGCCTGGTAATTTGTTACGACAGCCCCAGGGAACTAACATAGCCCCTAAGCCCATACGTTTCCCTCCCACGTTACTGTAATCAGATTGTAGTTGGTGAACACTAGAGACAAAATGAGGATCCCAAAAGAAAGAAAACCTCTTACGGACCTAGAATATTTGAATACTTGGAATTGGAAACCAGCCCCTGTGGATGAATATTTAGTCTTCACCTGTCTTTTGTTACCCACACCCCCCCACACACACACCTTACCCGCCTGAGAGCTTCCTTGCTTCTCTAACACCAACACCCACCACCCAGCGAGCCCTCAATTTGAGCGCCTCCTCAGCGAGCTGGGGAGGCATGAATTAACGGAGAGAAGCACCCAGCTCGTTGTGAATGGTTTTCTAAATCACGCCTCATCTTTTTCCAGCCGGTGCTAGATTTAGACTTACCCTCCCCTCCCCTAAAGGGCCATGCATTATGGATGAGCACCATTCCATATTCAGCAGCTGAGATCACTCCTCTAACAAAAACAGCTCTCTGAACACGCTCTGGGGAATCAAAGCCTTCGCTGAACGCAGTTTCTTGGGCTGGCGCTGATGGGCCTGTTGTGCAAAGCTCAAGTGACACATGTTTGCGATGTCAAGTGCACAGGCACACACACACTCCTGTTACAAGCACACATAGCCGCTGGCTGGGCAGGGGCAATCCCACACATCCTGGGGGCCCCCTCAGTTCTGGACACTGTAGCTGGAAGAGAAGTGGGGTAATTTTAAACCTGAAGTATGCTCTCTTCCAGGTGGGTGGAAACGTTTTGCAAGTTCTGTTCCTGACTCTGCGCTTGGTGGGTTCCTTCATACGTTTGACCCCCGTTCTTCTTCTGTTCTCGTAACTCTGCCTTAAAGTTGTTGTTGTTGTGTGCTGACCACTCGATTCCAACTCCCAGAGCTGCCCTGTAGGGTTTTCTAGGCTCTGATTTTTATGGGGGCAGATCACCAGATCTTTTCTCCTGTTGAGTGACTGGTGGGTTCAAACCATTGACCATTCCGTGAGCAGTGGAGCACTTAACCATGGTGCCACCAGGGCTCCTCTGCCTTAAAATAGGGGAAATGACCCCCCTCAAAAAAAAAAAAAAAAAAAAGACCACCAATGGAAATGAACAGCCCAAAGAGAGCAGTTGTGTTGTCAGGTGCTGCCAAGCCCACTTGCCACCTACGTGGCAGAGTAGACTGTCCCACAAGGTCCCCTAGGCTCTAATTTTATGGGAGCAGATCACCTGCAGAGCCACTGGGTGCATTCGAACTTCTGGTTAGCAACCAAGGCTTAAATTAACCATTGTGCCATCAGGAGTCCTATCTAAAGAGAATAACAGTAGTTATTTGGGGTAATTTTCTTCTCCTTTCGTTCTGGTTCCCTAGTGCCGCTCTGACAGGAATATACCACAAATGGGATGCTAGAGCAAACAGGAGTTTATTCTCTCACAGTTTGGAAGCTTTAAGTCCGAGTTCAAAGTGCCAGGCTCTAGGGGCTGGGTGAAAGCCCCTCAACCTTGGGCTTCAGCTCTGCCTCCTGCTCCCGGCCCACTGAAGCTGGATGGCTTTCTTCACTCAGACAGCTGCTGCCTGCCGAGACTGACAAGCCCAAGGTTGACAAATGAAAATGCACAGTCCCAATGTTACCAAACCACATGGCAGGCCATTTATTCAAGTCCATTGAAAGTCCCGAGGTCGGCAGGGCATGGCAGGCTACTGAACAATGACTCAGCTACATATAGGGTTCAAGTGTGCCATAATCTAGAGACCATTCCCAAAGCCGTTTCTTATATAAGGGAAGCAGACCACATCCCTAAGGTAGCTACTCCCAGTGGATTCCACCATAGAGTTGATTACCAGTCTCATCATGGGGAAGACTACATCCAGCTGCCCAGCCACTTGACACACAAACTTAACAATCCCACCTTCCTATTTCTAAAATTTCTGTAATTAATAGATATTAGTGAAAAAAGGAAGACCCTCAATGAGATGAACTGGCACAGTGGCTGCAATGATGGGCTCAAGCACAGCCACCTTTCTGAGGATGATGCAGGAGTGAACAGTGTTTCAGTCTGTTCTACACAGTCGCTGTGAGTCAGACCGTCTCGACAGCACCTAACAGCAACAGTTAGCTTTACTAGTTAACTCATTTCTTAAAACCTTACTCATGGAGACATAAAGACTAGGAACATGTATAAACTGTAAAATTGCAGCACTGTGAATTTTTTCTTAGCATATAGCTCAGCCCATTGGTGGGCCATGTCACCTTTCTTGCATAAATTATTTAAGGCCATGTTTACGGGTTCCAGCTACAGTGCATTTATGGAGGAATGAAAACTTACAGTGACTTAGAAATTCAAGGGCAGAATCCTTTGAGAGTTTTATGATTTGCCATTCTCCATTTTGCCAAATCTTGCTAGTCGGCTATAGCATTGTCCTCAACACTCCTCTCTCTCAGCCTCCAAATCGGAAGAATCAGAAAATCCTATCAAAATGCACAGCCTCCATCCTGGTCCAAACCATCATCTTTTCTTGTTTGGACTATGGCAGTCACCTCCTCACTGGCCTCCCTGCTTCTGTCCCACAGTTTATCCTCCATAAGGAGCCAGTTTGAAACTAAGTTCACATCTCTGAACCCCCTCTGGTGGCTCCAACTCAGTCGGAGTTAAAGTCAAAGTCCTTACAGTAGCCCCAAGATGATGCATGATCCAGCCTGCACCCCTCCCCCCATTTCCTCTCTGACCCCTCACTCACTCTGCTCTGGCCACACTGACCTCTTTGCTATTTCTCAGACAGAGTGGGCACACTCCCGTCCCAGGACTTTGCACCTGCTGCTTCCCCTTTCTGGGATAATCCTACCCCAACTGTCTACACAGCTCATTCCCTCACTTTCTTCATATCTGTACTCGTCTCTGTAGGAAGGTTTGGTTCTGCTGTACACAGGGTTGCTATGAGTCAGACTTGACTCCACAGCACCTAACCACCACCATCACCATTTCAACCCACCCAACACTTCCTGTCTCCCTTTCTTGCCCTATGTTTTCTCCTTAGAATTTATCTGAGACATTATATATTTTACTTATTTCTTTTCTTCATGGAGGAGCTCTGGTGGCACAGTAGTTAAGCACCCAGCTACTAACCAAAAAGTTGATGGTTTGAACTCATCAGCTGCTCTGCGGGAGAAAGACAAGGCAATCTGCTTCAGTAAAGATTGCAGCCTTGCTGGTCTGATAGAGCCTGGTGGAACCACTGAGACTATGGCCCCTGGCTGCCTGGCAGGTCTGGAATTGAACCCACACTTGAGACTGCCAGCCAAACGAAAGATAGGCATATGAGTTGAACATTTACCTGAGGTAGATACACTCCTTGGAGAGAACAATCATGGGGGAAAGAAGGGCTGTGTATGTACAGGGAGACAGCTCGTGTGGCAGGAGTGCATGGAGGGATGGACACAGGGAAGAGGTAACTTTTGGGAGGAAGTGGGAGGGAGCTGTTGCATTTGGGTAAATTGTAGTCAATGTCATGAGACAAAGTGTATGTGAACTGTTGTATGGAAAGTGAATTTGTTCTGTAAATTTTCACCCATATCACAAAAAAAAAAGATTACAGCCTTGGAAACCTATAGGGTCACTATGAGTCAGAACCCACTGGATGTCAGTAGAGTTAGTTTTTGTGGTTAATCTTACTCTTACTCTCCACCATGGATACTTCAAGCCCATTCGAGCAGACATTTTTACCTCCTTTGTTCACTGCTTCACCCCTAGCTCCAGAACACACAAGGGCTTCATAAGCATTTGTTAAATTAATGAAAGGGTCCGTCAACATTCAGTCCAGGCCTCACTTGCTCTAGGAGGCCTCTGTACCCACCTCCACCTTATTAGATCCATGACAGTCATTATCTTCCTCATTGTTGTCACTGTCACTTACCCTGACTTCATGTCAAGCTCCTTATGATAGTGTTGCCAGATTAAATACAGGGCACCCAATTAAACTTAAACTTCATGTGAACAATCATATTTTTAGTATGAGAATAAGTCATGTAATGTTTGGGGTAATCTAAAATTTTTTTGTTGTTGTTGTTGTTGTTTAACAAACACATCAGGCACGGGCATCCTGTATTTTTATTGGCTAAATCTGAGTTCTGGTGGTATAGTGGTTAAAGCATTCAGTTGATAATGAAAAGGTCAGCAGTTTAAATCCACCAGTGGTTCTGAGGGAGAAAGATGAGGCAGTCTGCTTCTGTAAAGATTTACAGTTTTATAAACCATAAGTTCTAATCTGTCCTACAAGGTCTCTATGAGTTGGAATGGACTCTATAGCAGTGGACTTTTTTTTTTTTTTTTTTCTGAAATCTGTCTGCATAACTTATATACAAGGATCCCTGATAGCGCAACAGTTAAGCACTCAACTGATAATTGATTGAAAGTCAGCAGTTCAAACCCACACAGTGGCTCCATGGAAGAAAAAGACCTGCTGATCTGTTCCCATAAAGATGACAGCCTAGAAAATCATACAGGGCCATTCTGTTCTGTCATATAGGGTCTCTAGAGTCAAAATCAACTTAACAGCAATTCATATGCATTGTAAGCGTATATATTATTGACATTTTATAACTGAAGGAGGTAGGGCACAGGGTGGAACAGAGTCAGGGTTAGGGGACTTTGTCATGTGGCCAGAGAGCATGCTATGAAACATGGGAACAAAAATTGCAAAGTTGAAACTGCCTACTATTTCAAATGAGGGAATACTGGAAGTGACAGGAGTACCTGACATCCAAGCACTAGAGGAATGAGCCTTTGCTTATGAAAACATGAATGAACCAGTCCTTGGTGAAATGGAACTCTCAGTGTTGGAGACAAAATGCACCATCTCCAAGAATGACCAGGCTCTGGGTAAGACACGAAAGAGCCCTGGTTGCACAGTGGTTGAGCACTCAGCTGCTAAATGAAAGGTCAGCAGCTCCTCAGAAGAAAGATGCGGTGATATGCTGTCAGAAAGATCACAGTCTGGCAAACCCTATGGGGCAGTTCTGCTCTGACACACAAGGTTATTAGGAGTTGGAATCTATTTGAAAGCACACAGCCGCAACATACATGCATTAAATGTGTATGCATTAACATAGCTATGTACATAGGCAAGGAGGCTGTCATTCAAACAGAACAAGGGGATACTGCATGGTTTAAAATCAGGAAGGGAGTGCGTCAAGACTATATCCTTTCACCATACTTATTCAATCTGTATGCTGAGAAAATAATCCGAGAAGCTGGACTGTATGAAGAAGAATATGGCATCAGGATTGGAGAAAGAATCATTAACAACTTGCTTTATGCAGAGGACACAACTCTGCTCACTGAAAGTGAAGATGACTTGAAGCACTTACAGCTGAAGATTAAAGACTACACTCTGCAGTATGGATTACACCTGAACAGAAAGAAAACAAAAACCCTCACAACAAGACCGATAAGCAGCATCATGACAAAAGGAGAAAAGATTGAAGCTGTCAAAGATTTCATTTTACTTGGATTCACAAGCAACACCCATGGAAACAGCAGTCAAGAAATTAGATGTCATCTTGAACTGGGCAAATGTGCTGCTGCAAAAGATATCTTCAAAGTGTTGAAGAGCGAACATACCATTATGGGGACTAAGGTGCACCTAACCCAAGCCATGGTGTTTTCAAGCACCTCATATGCATGTCAAAGTGGGATAGTCGATAAGGAACACCACAGAAGAGTTGATGCCTTTGAATTATGGTGTTGGAGAAGAAAACTGAAAATACAATAGACAGCCAGAAGAACACACAGACTGTTCTGGAAGTACAACCAGAAAACTCCGGGGAAGAGAGCATGGCCAGACTTCTTGTCTACCTTCATCATGTTTTCAGAAGGGATGATTCTCTGGAGAAGGATACTATGTTTGGTAAAGGAAGGGTCAGCAAAAAAGCAGAAGACCCTCAACAAGATGGATTGACACAGCAGCTGCAACAATAGGGTCAAGCATGGCAAGGATTGTGAGGATGGCACAGGACCAGGCAGTGTTTTGTTGTTATACATAACGTTGCTATGAGTAGGAGCTAATTCAACAGCACCTAACAACAACAATACTACAATTAAGGACCACTGGTAGTACAGTGATTAAGTACTCAGCTGCTAACCAAAAGGTGAGTGGTTCAAATACACCAACCGTTCCATGGGAGAAAGATGTGGAAGTCTGCTTTCATAAAAATTACAACCTCGGAACACTTTGGGGCAGTTCTACCCTGTCCTCCAGGGTCACTGTGAGTCAGAATTGATTTGACAGTGACAGGTTTGGTTTTGGTCCTTTTGGGGTAAGAGGTAATGTGAGATCCAGGCTGCTGAGAAGACTCCACAGACAGCAGTGTGATGGGCTGTCAGAGTCCCAGCAAATACCCTCGCTGCAGACAGCATCCTTCAGGAAACAGGTTGCTGGTGGATAAACTCAGGGGCACCACCTCCAGGAAGGAGCAGCGAGCTTCTGGGTTACCAGTTACCCTCTAAACCTTAACCTTAGGAGCCCCCAATGTGCCAAATGCAAACAACTCCTCTGCAGACCCAGCTCCCCTACCAGCACTGACAGCTCTCTAAGCAGTATGTTTCCCCTTTTGTGGCAGTTTTCACACCATGGGACACATATGCTCTACTTTATTTATAGTATTAACATTTCTCTCCCTACAGTAGGATGTAAACTCCATACCAGGGATTCTGTCAGTCTTGTTCATTGCTGCATCTCCAGTATCTACAACAGTTTCTAGCATGTGAACATACTCAGTAAATATGTGTTGAATGA
Organism: Orycteropus afer afer; assembly: GCF_000298275.1. NCBI lineage: Eukaryota > Metazoa > Chordata > Mammalia > Tubulidentata > Orycteropodidae > Orycteropus > Orycteropus afer. The sequence continues at coordinate 36,281 of NW_006923502.1, read as the reverse complement.
ATGAATACATGAACACATGAATGAGTGTAACTTCCAGGTTTTGTCTTAAGAGCAAGTGTCATGTTCTCTTCCTCTTTCCCTGGCTGGATTTCTGAAATGGTTACGGTGAGTTTCTGGGTCCAAGTACATAAGGATAACCCTTAGGAATGATGGTGATAAAAGATGCCTGGCTCCTGACCCAAGGAGAACATACCAGCCGTGGACAACCTATATCTGGGATGTTGTAAGAGAGAAGAGAAAATGAACTTGGCTACTTCAAGCCATTACTACTTTGGGTCTCTGATAGATTAACCTACAACAAGCAACTGGAGTGTCATGTGAGAGATGCTGCATTGAGTGAGCTCGAGGAATGGGCACTGAATTCTGCATGGGGTGGGCATCAGGCAAGACATCCTTGATGAGATCCTGGTGATGAGTTCTTGACAAATGGGCAGCAGAAGTGATAGCATGCCCAGCAGAGGGCGCAAACCACAGGAATGCTGAGAAACATGAGAGACCAAGGCACCCGCGGGAAGAGCAAGTTGACTGGTGCACTGGCTTGCCAGGCCCAAGAGGTAGGATGCATAGTGGGTCCAGCTTCTCATTGGAAGCTCTGGGTGGCTCAGCTTCAAGGGAAATGTTCCTTCTGCCTCCTCTGGCCTGGACGAAAGTTCTGTGGGCACCAGTTTGCACGGCAAACTAGAAAGCGCCAAGATTTGAGAACAAGGGCAAGGTAGACCTTTGGGTCTCCTGCTCCTTGGGAGTCACATGGGCCAGCCTCAGTTACCAGAGAGGAACTGGATTCCAAAGCCACCTGAATCCCATTAGTAAGACTTTGTCCCATGCCTCTCTCCAGGGGTGACGTGCCCTGGAGCAGATCTGGGCACTCCAGGGTCACCTGGCCATCCTACTGCCAAGTGGGACCTCTGTCTCTCTTTGATATCCAAAGTCCATCTTTATTGGTGTCCAACTCCAGCCTTCCAGACACATGAAGTACATAAAAAAATAATAATAATAAAATAAAAAACCCTCAGCCATACCACATTCCCTGCTCAGCAAACACAACCCCTCTGCCTGTAACCTCCAAGGAGAAATGTTCTTGTGTTTTTTGTCCAAGCACGAGCAAAGAGCCCAGGATGAACTTACCCACAGCCCCCTCCAAACAAATGACCAGAAAGGCCCCAGGAGATGTCACATTACAGCTCTGCTCAAAAGCATCTTTTGTCCTGCTAAAATGTGCTTTTCAAGGTATGTTCTGAGGGAGAATTGGCCTGACTCCTTCAACCTTGCTCTAATTATATATAATTTTTATAAATATAGTAATTAGGACTCACTATGCCTTGCAGTCTAAATGGAGTTGAATTTTTATGGGAACAGAAGAATTAGGTGGGAACAGTTCTAGTGTTTTTGAATTTGTTGACCTCACTCCTAGTGGGGAAGCTGGCTGTTAGGACCCAACGATTTTTCCAGAAACCACTGTCCTCTTGGTGGCCACTTGGGAGGAGGAAAAAAAATTAACAGAAGTCCAGCCTCAGGTTCTCACCAGCTTCATAAATGCACACTTGGAGAAAACAAGTTACAAGATGGTAGGTGGTCTACAGGTCATTTCTTACCTGTCAGTGAGCTTGGTTTGTTCTACATATTAAAGTTAGGAGGCCTCAGTCTCCCCTCATATCTTAGAGGTCCAGGCCAGGCTGACTCTGCATTCCCATCTGACAACAATGAGTTGAAATAGTAGCTGTCCTCTTTCAACAGGAATTTGATATCCAATTTGCCACAGCCCCACTATTTCCTGTTGCCTCTCTAGCTCTGCCCTGTATCAATGCTCTTAATATTCTTAAGATAGAGAAGTCCTTCCCTGTACCTGTATCTTGTTCAGAAGTAGGAAAATGTAAGACTGATCTACTCCAGAAAATGGAGTAGGCTTGTGGGACCAGCCACTCCTCGGAAGGAAGGTTGGGCAATCTACTTCCGTAGTGATGCTGCCTCAGAAACCCAAGGAGGGGTCGCTATGAGTTGGGTCCAACTCGATGGCAAACAACAGCATGTCTTTAGTAACTCAAAATATCCCTGCATCAATATTACTCAGCATCTTTACTTGTTTATGATGATACATTGTCTGGGCCTGTAGGCATGAGAATTTGCAATTTTTTCTCTGGTAGATTATATTAAGGGCCCAAATATCACCCCTTCTTGTCCGCATATGACTTCGCTCCCCACACACACACACATACACACACACACACACACACACGAGAGGTGGTTTGTACTTCCTTACCCTTTGACTTTGGATTCAGCCATAAGACTTATGTGGCCAGTGGAACACAGAAGAGAGTGGGGATGTCAGCCTTATGCTCCTGTTCTTTGCTGCTGTCATAAAAAGTACAAGCTCCAGGTAGCCGTTGGCCTGAAAAGAAAGTAGAGCCAAACCTAGATGAATCCAGCCTTGATCAGGCAACCCAGAGATACATAAGCAAAAATAAATGATAGAAGTTTTCTATATATTGCAGCTATTAGACCCTTACTGGGTTTTATTGTTCCCAAAGATTTTCTCCTAGTCTGTACATTATCTCTTACTCTTTGGATAAAGTCTTTCAATGAATCCAAGTATCTAACTTTCATGAGGTCCCAGTCATCTATTTGTTTTCTGTTGCTCATGCATTCATTGTTGTGTTCAATAATCACACACACACACACAAAAAATTAAGTTCCAATGCTTTGCTCCTATATATTCCTCCAAGAATTGCGTGGTTTTAGATTTAACATTTAGGTCCTTGATCCACTTTGAATGAGTTTTTGTGAGTGGCGTGAAGTTTGGTTTGGACCTTGTTTCATTTTTCTGCATGTGGAAATCCAGTATTGCCAGCCATGTCAACCATTTGTTAAAAAGACTGTTACTGTTCCATTGAATGGATTTGGCTCCCTTGTCAAAAATTCATTGACCACAGATGTCTGGATTTATTTCTGGGTTTTCAAATGTATTCCATTAATCTATGGGTCTATCATTGCTTTGATTACTGCAGCTGTGTGATACATTTGGAAGTCAGGAAGTGTGAGGCCTCCTACTTTGTTCTTCAAAACGGAAGTAAAACAACATGAAAAGGAACAATAGAATGTTGACACAAAGTGAAGAAATGTAACCAATGTTACTGATCATTAAGTCTAGAAACTGGGGAATAGAAGTGGGTTTTCTGTGTGTATATTTTCACCAAAATTAGAATTAAATTACAAAGATAGAATAAATGGTTTTTACAAGCCACCAAATTTTGGAATGTTTTGTTATGATATGGTTGGTATATTTGGGATGGTATACATGGTACACTTGGGGAAGTCTGTTGTATGGTAGTATTGTGGCCACAGTTGACTAATGCATGTCCTGTCATAGAACCTCACAATACCCCAGAAAGTTGTTGGCCAAGACGTGCAGAACCACTAAACAAGAGACCCCCTTTTATCTTTGAGACCTCACTGTTATGGCTTGAATTATGTCCCCCCCAAAATATGTGCCATAAATAATGAAATATGGAAAGATTTGGAGTTAAACAGCCAAAAGAGAAGCACATGCTCAGCATTTCTCAAGCTGAAGTAACTGAAAAAAATTCAAGCCTCTAGTTGCAATATTAAAGGATTCTATGGTCAAAATATTGAGTGATGCAGGAAGCAGCAACAACAACAACAAAGAAGATGGAAGGATCCATCAGCAAGGAACTGGGAAGAGAGCTGTTACATGGTGCGGACTGGAGTTAATGTCATGAAACAAAATGTGTATGAACTGTTAAATGGAAAATGACTTTGCTCCATAAACTTTCACTCAAATCATAAAAAAAAAAAGCCAGACACAAAAGATACTTAAATTTAAATACATGCAAAACTACAAAAAAAAGGTGGGGGGTGATGATGATGATAGAAGGAATATACAGAGTTACTATACCAAAAAGAACTGGCCAATGTTCAACCATTTCAGTACATAGCATATGTTCAAGAACTGTTGGTACAGAAGGAAGAAGTCCAAGCTGCATCAAAGACACTGGTGAAAAACAAGGCTCCAGGAATTGATGGGAATAGCAACTGAGATGTTTCGATAAATGGATGCAATGAAATTTGGAAGATAGCTACCTGGCCAACTGACTAGAAGAGATCCATATTTGTGCCCATTCCAAAGAAAGATGACCCAACAGAATGCAGAAATTATCAAACAATATCACATTCAAGTAAAATTTTGAAGATAATTAAAAAATTGTCACAGGCACACATTGACAGGGAACCACAAGAAATTCAAGCCAGATTCAAAAGAGTATGAGAAATGAGGAATATTGTTGATTTCAGTTGGGTCCTGGCTGAAAGCAAAGAATACCAGAAAGACGTTTACCTGTGTTTTATTGACTATGCAAAGGCATGCAATTGTGAGGATCATAACAAATTATGGATAACATTGCAAAAAAATGGGAATTCTAGAACACTTAATTGTGCTCACAAAGAACCTATACATAGATCAAG
>NW_006923502.1:0-516 GCF_000298275.1 Orycteropus afer afer | reverse complement strand
ACACAGGTATGTGTGGAAAGAAGCTACAGCTTCTTCTGCGGTAACAGAACAGTGAATTTGAGCTGGGCACATGGCTTCCCAGAATAAAGGCTGCATTTCCTGGCCCTCCTTACAGTCAGTGGGGCCCTGTGCCATCATACTGGGCAGAATTTAGTGAGACGTGGAGCTGTGTGAGGCCTCTCCCAAGAGCCTCCCTTAAGAGATGGCACCATGCCCTCTCAGCTTTTTTCTTGGTCCTTTCCTCCATCTTGTTGCCTGGAATCCAAGAGCCGCCATATTGGATCACAAGGGTAAAGCCACAGTACACAGAGCGATGAGGGGGGAGGAGAGCAGCGCCTTAGTCCCCGACATCATGTAGTTACCACACCTTCCAGCCCTGGCCAGCCGTTATGGATGAAATTTTACCCCCCTCCCCAAAGATATTTTGTAAATCCTAACCTTTGCCTGTGGTTTTGACTGGATTGACAGTGGCTCAAGGATAGCAATGACTGTGAGAATGGCAAGACCGGGTAGTGT
>NW_006923501.1:39473-47677 GCF_000298275.1 Orycteropus afer afer | reverse complement strand
TTGTCTATATCTTTTGTGCATGTTTCTGTGCCCTCCCTTTTCCCACCATGGTGGTCACAGACTCTTTCCACACCACCCTTCCTCTCACCCAAACAACATATGACCCCCAACTATTATAAAATTTTCCCTCCCTTTCCCTCTCATCCCCAGTAACCAACAAAGTGAATTTCCTTCCCCGAGTAAACCTTTCCTTTTTTTTTTCTCTCTCTCTGAAACAACTTTTATTAAACAGAAAAACAAAACTGCAACACAAGCTTTAAATGTTTGGAAATTAGGTCACAAAAGGATGCAAAATGTTTGCAGTATGACTATATGTATTCACACAAAGTCATTGAACAAATGGTACTTACACCAATACAATCATAACATTATTCCATGGTTAAAAGTAGCTCAAATCTAATAACCAGAAACTGTATTAGTGGATCTCTCTTCCTATTATAATTAACATTTTAACATTACTATTGATAGACTCCCTTTTTAAATAGAAACTACAACTGAACTTTTAAAAACTGTTTAGTAAAAGGATGCCTAAAACTCTACAAGCCAAGCAGTTGGACTTACAGAAAATTCTGGGGAGAAGTAGTGAGATAAAATACTGAGGAGATTATCAATTAACACACATGAAAAACTCTCCCATTATGTTCATGATTCTGATACTAATACACTCTTAGGAGTTTTTTGCAAAAGATGATCTTCTAGATGCTATAAATAAACCTTAAGAGACAAAACTCTTTGTAACTGTTCTCTTCCAGATGTGGTTTACATTAAGTTAGTCAGATTTAATCTACTTTCATATATGTTATATGAAAGACGTAATCTGTGGAGATAACAACACAAATGTGGAATGAAAGCATATAGAATCGTTACTACTGCTTACCAACTATTTTTCCCACCTTACTGCTATGTTCCCCCAAATTAAACACACAACTAGAGCTCATTTTTTTTCAGATACCAGTTGGTCACTTTATGCAGAAGGAAGTACGGAACACCAAACCTTCCCAATTTTAAAATTCATAGTTTCAAGGAATAATCTTCATTTTTATAGTCCGTTTTCAATTTATTAAAAGAAAAACCAACAGCTCCTATCTTATTACTAGATATAGCAAATGACAGGCCCTAGCTGAGAAAGTGGTTTTGATTAAGTTTCAATAATGAGTTCAGGTTACCCTCATAAAATATTAAATATTTTTATTAAAATTACTTTTACAAATGTGGAACTATCCTTTCTCCTAAGGGAAAGGGAAATGGGAAAGAAGAGGCAAATGGAAAAGAGGCACAAGATCGTGGACAGGGTACATATAAAGCTGTGCCTTAGTACATGATTTTGGTCACTTTTTAACAACATGGTAGTTATTTTCTTGTATCATCTTCTACTATTCCTATAATAAAAGACAGTTCTAAACCTAAAAAAGCAAATTGAAGAAAACATTCATTTTCAAGTTTTCATAAATATATGCAATTCTAATTACAAAGGCTCTACAATACATTTGCATGCTTTCATAGACTAACATAATACACAAACTCCTCATATAAGTCTCATGTTATGCTCTTCATTTTGACTAGAGCTGCCAATATCTTCATAAATATTCAATGAAGTCCACGAACAAAAGTACTGTAACTTTTGAAATCTACCCAAGTTTGAAAGGAAAAAATTCCAGCAGCAATTCCATAAAACACAATGGACTTCAATCCCTTACTTTCTTTTGCTTTTTGTGTCAGTTGTTTGATAAACACTAGAACCTGACATGAGGTTTTCTATATATTGTCCAAGAACTTGGCTTTCTGATTTTAGCTTCAGATTTTCTTCCTTTCTGCATCTACTCTTGCAGAGAGATCTTCAAATGTGTGTTGGAATTCTAACACTTGATTAATGTAAGTCGTGTGTTTTCCTCCAGTTCCACCTGATTATCAGCATCAACATTATCAGTGTTCATCATCTTGGGTAACAAACTTTTGGGCCTTGGATACAAAATCCTTGATGAATAGTCTGCCTTTTGAGGAGCTGGAGGGGGAAGGATCTGGAAGATGCCTCAGGTACGGACAGTTGGACCAGCAGACACCGGTAGCCCCACCCTTTTCTTGACTTTTTACAATTATGAACTCATCCAATATTTATCCTTCTGGCATTGACTTATTTTACTCAGCATAGTAATTATCCTCCAAATTCATCCATGTAGTGAGATGATTCATGTATTCTTCATTTTTCTTTAAAGTTGTGTATTCCATTGTGTGATCCATTCAATTGTTGATGGGCATTTAGGTTGTTTTCATCACTTTGCTGTAGTGGATTTTGTTGCAGTGAACATGGGTGCACATATGTCTATTCATGTACTGTTTCTCACCTCTTTAGGATATTCCTAGTAATGGAATTGTTGGATCAATTGGTATTTCTGTTTTCAATTTTTTAAGGAAGTGCCACACTATTTTCCACAATGGTTGTACTATTTTACAGTTCCATCAGCAGTGTCTGAGAGTTCCAATCCCTCTACACCCTCATCAGCATTTATTTTCTGTCTTGTTGAACTTTGCTTTTATTGCTTGAGTGTGATGATATCTCATTGTTTTGATTCGCAACTCTCTGATAGCTAGTGATTGTGAGCGTTTCCTCACAATGTGTTTGTTGGCTGCCTGCATATCTTCTTTAGTGAAGTACCTGTTGATGTTCTCTGCCCGTTTTTTTTTTTTTTTTAATTGGATTGTCTATTTGGTGTTGAAGTGTTGAAGTTTTCTATAAATTTTGAAGATGAATCCCCTTGTCAGATATGTCATAGCCAAACATTTTTTCCCAATCTACAGATTCTGTTTTCATCCTTTTGGAGAAGTCGTTTGATGCACATAAGAATTTAATTTTTAGGTGGCTGGAGGAGATATCGCGGTGGGGAAAATGGTGGATGGGAAGGCGGGAGAAGAGAAGCCTGAGAATCCACAATGAGCTGGAGCCACCAGAGGACCTGAAGAAGAAGCAGAAAAACCTGTGAAAACGAAGACCGTTTCTTCCAGTAATGGAGGGGAAAGTTCCAGTCGCAGCGCTGAGAAGCAATCAGCTGAAGAAGCAGCTGGGAACTTCCCAACAAAGCCTACAAAGATCTCTAAGTTTGGATTTGCCATAGGTAGTCAGACGACAAAGAAAGCATCAGACATATCCATCAAACTTGGAACAAGTAAGCCTAAAGAAACAGTTCCAACTCTTGCTCCAAAAACCCTTTCGGTAGCAGCAGCTTTTAATGAAGATGAAGATAGTGAACCAGAGGAGATGCCTCCAGAAGCAAAGATGAGGATGAAGAATATTGGAAGGGATACACCAACATCAGCAGGACCAAACTCTTTCAACAAAGGAAAGCATGGGTTTTCTGATAACCAGAAGCTATGGGAGCGAAATATAAAATCTCATCTTGGAAATGTCCATGACCAAGACAATTAAATGATGTGTTTTACGATTGGGGTGTGGGGTGGGGGTAAAGTTAAAAGGAACAGTTTCCTTTTTTAAAAAAAAATGATATAAGACTATCTTCAGAGCTGTCTCCTTTTTTCTTTCTTTCTTTCTTCTTGTTTTTAAATTAGAGATTGGTACACTAATAAAATGAGAGTTTGAAATTAGAGGTAATTTATGTTTTATATACAGATTTCAGGAAGCTCTGGTAGCATAGTGGCTAAGGTACTTGACTGCTAACCAGAAGGCTGGCGGTTCAAACCCATCAACCACTCCTCGGAAGGAAGGTTGGGCAATCCTACTTCCGTAGTGATACTGCCTCGGAAACCCAAGGAGGGGTTGCTATGAGTCGGGGCCCACTCGACCACACGTAACAACAATAACAACAACATGCAGATTTCAAGACATTTGCTAATTTTTTAGTTTCACTTGATTAGTTTCCAAAGGTTACAGCTAATAAAGAAATCAGAGATAGTACCTTTTTAAGAATTGCATATTTTTTTAGACAGCTATTAGCACATTAAGAGGGAAGCAAAAAGTTATTGTCTATTTAAACTGGTTCAAAATACAAGCACTTACTCTCTAATTTAACTCCCTCATTATATAACCTATCTGGCTTCCAGGAACAGCCTTATAGAAAAGAGAGTATTGTATTAGGAGGAAAAATGTTACTGGACTATTGACTGAAAGTAAATTTAGATAAAACGAAATACAGTTTTTTTTTTCATATGAGCATTTGTTTTGTTTCAAGTTATAAAGTAGTTTTTGCATTGCTATCAGTAGATACAGATGCTTAGCTCTTTGAAAGTAACCATTTTTTGAAATTTTATGTAAACTGTTGAATATTTGAAATAGCTCACTTCATCTTAACAAGTCTTGTCTACCTTCAGTAGACTTAAAAGAACAACCATTTGCTACCAAAGTAAATCAGTATTTTGAATGTGCTTCTCTTGGTTTTTGTTATTAGCTAGTTTCTGAAAGCATTTCCACCAAAACTTGAGGAAGCTATTTCTTTCAAACTATAAACCACCACCAAAAATATTTAAATGTACATATTGCCTAAATATTTGGTTGCTTTTATCTTTTAAAAGATATGAGCACCCAAAAAAAAATTAATATTGTATGAAGAAGGGAATGAGAAGATGCATTTTCTGTACTTTGTCAAAGCATTTGCATTACTAATTTGTGAAATCCAGTTTGAATGGACCTTACTACAAGAGTTCTTATTAATAGAATCCTACAGTTTAAGAGTACACGTATTGACCAATGAATGACCTCTCAAAAGTGCATTTTAGATACTGAAAATAGAAGAAAAGAAAATGCATCTTCAAACATTTTATGGAATCTCTGACCATATGCTTTGTTCTGTGGGGTCTAGGGTAGTATTTTTTTTCTTTTTTTTTCCTTTTGTATTTTTGTATTGTATATAAACTCTCTCTTTCTTAACATAACAGTTAAACACATCTTTGAAAGTAAAGTCACAAACAAAAGAAACATAAAATACAATATTTTCATTGAAAATCCCTACAATGTTAAATTTGGAGGATGCTTCAGACTATTTTATTGGTGGTAACTGATCACTGAGCTCTTGTAATAGGTAATAATAACTCCAGAGAAGCAACCTGACTGTTGTATATTCCTAATACTTTGTTCACTTGCATTTAAGCTTAGAATAAGTCCCAAGTAAAACAATGGAAATGTATATAGAACTGTTTCTTCTTACATGATTTAATTACATCAAGATACATAAATTTAACTTAGTTTAAAGTAGGCAAACTTTCCATTTTCATTCCTTTTACTGTTTATGTTAAAATAGTAATTATCCCTCTCCTACAATATTCTTTTCTTGACCCAAATGAATTATTTACCTAAGGTCAAGATGGGAGAGAGAAACTACTGAGATGAATGTCTTTACTAAAATATCAATAAATTTTCAAACTGAAAAAGAAAATTAATTTTTAGAGGTCCCAGTTATCTAGTTTCTCTTCTGGTGCTTATGCATTTTGGGTTATGTTTGATAGTCTATTTACGCCATAAATTAGGGCCCCTAGATTTGCCCCATTTTATCTTTGCTGAACTTTATAGTTTTGGGTTTTCCATTTAAGTCTTTGATCCAACTTGAGTTTCTTTTTGTGTATGGGGTGAAGTATGGGTCCTGTTTCATTTTTCTGCAGGTGGATATCCAATTTTGCCAGCACCATTTGTAAAAATTGAAGTTGAAGAAAATTAAAACAAGCCCACAAGAGACAAAATATGACCTTTAATATACCCCTTCTGGATTTAGAGACCATCTAAAACATAGATTTTATGTATTGAACACCAATGACTGAAAACCAGAGGAATCGTGGGAAAACATCAAGAACATCATCCATGAAGAGAGCAAAAGGTCATTAAAAAGACAAGAAAGGAAGAAAAAACAAAATGGATGTCAGAAGAGACTCTGAAACTTTCCCTTGAATGGAGAGTAGCTAAAGCAAATGGAAAAATGGCAAGATAAAAGAACTGAACAGAAGATTTCAAAGAGCAGCCCGAGGAGACAAAGTAAATTATTTTAATGAAATATGCAAAGACCTGGAGTTAGAAAACAAAACAGGAAGAATATGCTCAGCATTTCTCAAGCTGAAAGAACTGAGGAAAAAAATTTAAGCCTGGAGTTGCAATATTGAAAGATTCTTTGGGTAAAATATTGAATGATTTCAGAAGCATCTCTTTTGGTTACCTAGTACCACTCTGAAAAGAATATACCACAAATGGGATGGCTTGAAGAAACAGGAGTTTATTCTCTTACAGCTTGGAGTTTTAAGTCTGAGTTCAAAGTGCCAGGCTCTAGTGGCTGGGCGAAATCCCCTCAACCTTGGGCTTCAGCTCTGCCTCCTGATGCTGGCCCACTGACGTTGGAGGCTTTTCTTCACTCAGCTGCTGGCTGCTGAGGCTGACAAGCCCAAGGTTGACAAGTAAAAAGGTACAGTCCCAATGTTACCAAACCACACTTCAGGCCATTAATTCAGGTCCATTGAAAGTCCCAAGGTTGTCAGAGCATGGCAGGCTGCTGAACAATGACACAGATATGTGCAGGGTTTGAGCATTCCATAAGCTAGAGACCATTCCCAAAGCTGTTTCTTATATATGAGGATCAGACCACATACCCAAAGCAGCTACTCAGCTGCTCCAATAGAGTCCACCATGAAGTTAATTACCAATCTCACCATGAGGAATAACTACATTCAGCTGCTCAGCCACTTAACCAGGCCCAGTCAAGTTGACACACAAACTTAACAACCACAGCATCAAAAGAGGATGGAGGGAATACACTGAGTCACTGTACCAAAAAGAATTGGTCGATGTTCATCTATTTCAGGAGGTAGCATATGATCAAGAACCAATGGTACTGAAGGAAGAAGTTGAAGCTACATTAAAGGAAGTGCCAAAAAACAAAGCTCCAGGAAGTGATGGAATACCCATTGAGATGTTTCAACATACGGATGCCTCGCTGGAGGCACTCACTTAGCTGTGCCAAGAGATTTGGAAGACAGCTACCTGGCCAACTGACTAGAAGAGATACATATTTGTACCCATTCTAAAGAAAGGTGATCCCACAGAATGTGGAAATTATTGAACAATATCATTATCGCATGCAAGTAAAATCTTACTGAAGATAATTCAAAAACAGTTGCCACAGAATATTGACAGAACTTCCAGAAATGCAATCTGGATTCAGAAAAGGGGTGGAATGAGGGATATCCTTGCTGATGTCAGATGGATTTTGGCTGAAAGCAAATAATACCAGAAAGATGTTTATTTGTGCTTTATTGACTATGCAAAAGCATTCAATTTTGTGGATCATAACAAATTATGGGTAACATTGATAAGAATGGGAATTTCAGAACACTTAATTGTACTCTTGACAAACCTGTACTTAGACAAAGAGGCTGTCTTTTGAACAAAAGGGGGGACACTGTTGTTGTTAGGTGTCATCGAGTTGTTTCCGACTCATAGCGACCCTATGCACAACAGAACGAAACATGGCCTGGTCTTGAGCCAGCTCCATGATTCTTGCTACACTTGAGACCATTGCTGTGGCCACTGTGTCAATCCACCTCGTTGAAGGTCTTCCCCTCTTTTGTCGACCCTCCACCTTACCAAGCATGACATCCTTCTCCAGGGAATGGTCCCGTCTGACAACATGACCAAAGTGCAAGATGAAATCTGGCCATTCTCGCCTTCAAGGAGCATTCTGGCTGCACTTCCTCCAAGACAGACCTGTTAGTTCTTTAGCAGTCCATGGTACTTTCAGTATTATTCGCCAACAGCACAGCTCAAAAACATCAACTCTTCTTCGGTCTTCCTTATTCATTGTACAGCTCTCACATGCATATGAGGCAATTGAAAATGCCATCGCTTGTATCAAGCGCACCTTAGTCCTCAAAGAGACAGCTTTGCTCTTAAGCACTTGAAAGAGGTCCTTTGCAGCCAATTTTCCCAGTGCTATATGTTGAGCCAAGATCCATTTGACATCAGCAATGATATTCCTCATTCCACCTCCTCCTCTGAATTCAGCCTGCACCTCTGAAGTTCTCTGTCAATATACTGCTGCAACCATTTTTGAATTATCTTCAGTAAAATTTTAATTGCATGCCATATTAATGATATTGTTCAATAATTTCCACATTCTTTCGAATGGGTACAAATATGGATCTCTTCCAGTCAGTTGGCCAGGTAGCTGTCTTCCAAATCTCTTGGCATAACCAAGTGAGTGCCTCCAGCAGGGCATCTG
>NW_006923501.1:36751-38193 GCF_000298275.1 Orycteropus afer afer | reverse complement strand
ATAATAGTCATATTAACTGGTCTTCCTTGTAGGCATATGGATATTATCCTATCACTGACAGCATTGTACTTCAGGACAGATCTTGAAACATCTTCTGTGATGATGGATGCCACGTCATTCCTCTTAAATTTGTCATTCCTGACATAGTAGATCATATGGTTGTCTGATTCAAAATGGCCAAAACTGGTCCATTTCAGCTCACTAATGCCTGGGATATCAATCTTTATGCATTCCATTTCATTTTTGAAAACTTCCAATTTTCCTAGATTCATACTTCGTACATTCCATGTTCTGATTATGAGTGGATGTTTGCAGCTGTCTATCCTCAATTTTAGTCGTGCCACGTCAGCACATGGAGGTCCTGAAGACTTACTTTATCCATATCATTAAGGTTAGTTGTACTCTAATGAGGCAGCTCTCTCCTAGTACTATTATGAGTGCCTTCCAACCCAAGGGGCTAGTCTTCCTGCACTGTGTCGGACAATGTTTCCAAGCTATTCATAAAGTTGCCCAGTAATGTATCAGGAAGTGCTTCTCTGCTATTCATAAGGTTTTCCCTGGCCAATTTTTGAGAAGTGGATGGCCTCCTCCTTCTTCCTAGTCTGTCTTAGTCTGTAAGCTGCATTGAAACCTGTGCACCATGTGTAACTCTGCTGGCGTCTGTAACACCAGTGGCACAGCCTCAAGCCTCACAGCAATGTACAAGCCTCACAGGATGACAAACTGTAAGATGAGTTTGTCTCCCATAGCTAAAGGGGGACACTGCATCATTTAAAATAAAGAAAGAAGTGTGTCAGGGTTGTATCCTTTCACCATACTTATTCAATATGCATGGTGAGCAAATAATCCTAGAAGCTGGACTGTATGAAGAAAAACATGGCATCAGGATTGGAGGAAGAATCATTAACAACCAGCAATATGGTAATGACAAAACTTTGATTGCTGAAAATGAGGATGACTTAAATCACTTACCGATAAAGATTGAAGACTACAGTCTGTAGTATGGATTACACCTCAATATAAAGAAAAGAAAAGTCCTCACAACTGGACCAACAAACAGCATCATGACAAATGGAGAAAAGATTGAAGTTGTCAAAGAGTTCACATTACTTGATTCTACAATCAACACCAATGGAAGCAGCAGTCAGGACATCAGACGACGTACAGCACTGGGCAAATCTGCTACAAAAGACCTCTTTCAAATGCTGAAGAGCAAAGATGTCTACTTGAGGACTAAGGTTTGCCTGACACAAGCCATGGTATTTTCAATCACCTCATATGCATATGAGAGCTGGACAATGAATAAGACCAAAGGAGAGTCAATATTCTTGAATTGTGGTTCTGGTAAAAAAAATACTGAAAGTACCATGGACTGCTAAAAGAACTAATAAAACCTGTTCTGAGAGAAGTGCAGCCAGAATGTTCCTTGGAAGTGAGAATGG
>NW_006923501.1:31321-34823 GCF_000298275.1 Orycteropus afer afer | reverse complement strand
CTTGTATCCTGCCATTTTGCTGAACCTTTCTATTAGTTCCAGTATTATTATTATTATTTATTTTTGCTGAGTGTCTTGGATTTTCTATGTCATCTACAAATAGAAATAGTTTTACTTCTTCCTTGCTGATTTGTATGCTTTTTATTTCTCTTTCTTGTCTTATGCCATGGCTAGCACTTCCGATAAAATGTTAAATAGTAGTGGTGATAGAGGGCATGCTTTTCTGGTTCCTGTTTGCAAGGAGAATGCTTTGAGTCTTTCTCCATTGACAATAATGTTGGTGTTGGTTTTGCGTATGTGCCATTTATTATGTTGAGGATTTTCCCTTCTATGCCTATTTTGGTGAGAGTTTTAAGCAGTTATTGGTGTTGGATTTCATCAGATGCCTTTTCTTCACCAATTGATAGAATCCTATGGTTCTTTTGTTTTGTTTATATGATGGATAACATTGATTGTTTTTCTGATGTCGAATCATTCTTGCATACCTGGTACGAATCCCACTCAGTCATGATTTATTATTTTTTTGATATGTTGTTGGATTCTGTTGGCTAGGATTTTGTTGAAGATTTTTGCATCTATACTCTTGATGGATATTGGTCTGTTTTCTTTCTAGTGGTGTCTTTACCTGGTTTTGGTATCAGTGTTATGCTTGCTTCATAGAATGAATTTGAATTTGTAATTATTCCATCATTTTCTATGTTCTGGAATAGTTTGAGTAGTATATGTGTCAGCTCTTCCCTGAACATTTGATAGAATTCTCCAGTGAAGCTGTCTGGGCAAGGACTTTTTGTGTGTGTATGTGTGTGGAGAGTTTTTTATGACTTGCTCAATTTCATCTTTTGTTATGGGTCTGTTCAAGTATTCTGTCTCCGACTGGGTTAGTTTAGGTAGTTCTTGTGTTTCTAGAAATTTGCCCATCTCTTCCAGTTTCTTGAATCTGTTAGAGTGCAGTTCTTTATAATATTCTTCTATTACCTTTTTTATTTCAGTTGGTTCTATTGTGATGTCACACATTTCATTTATTATCCATCTTATTTGCACCTTCTCTTTCTTTTCCTTTGTTAAATTTGCCAGTGGTTTGTTGAATTTTAAATCTTTTAGAACTAGCTTCTTGTCTTGTTGATTTTCTCTATTGTTTTTTTCATTTTCTGATTGATTTATTTCTGCTCTGATCTTTATTATTTCCTTACTTCTGGATACTGTAGGTTTCTTTTGTTGTTCTTTTTCTAACTGTTGGAGTTGTTGAGTTAAAGTGTTGATTTTGATTCTTTCTTCTTTTTTGATGGGTGCATTTATTGCTATAAATTGACCTCTGAGTACTGCTTTCTCTGTGTCCCAAAGGTTTTCTTAAGTTGTATTTTTATTCTCATTTGTTTCTAGGAATTTTTTTTTTTTAATTTCAGACTTTATTTCTTCTGTTTCCCAGTAGTTGTTGTGCAGTGTATTGTTCAGTTTCCACATACTTGTTTTTTTTCCCCCCTTGGTCTTCCTATTATTGATTTATAATTTTATAGCATTGTGATCTGAGAAGATGCTTTGTAGTATATCAGTGTTTTTAAATTTACTGAGGCTTGTTTTATGGCCTAACATATGGTTTATTCTGAAGAATGATCCATGTGCACTGGAGAAAGAATGTGTATTGTGGTTTTGTTGGGTGGAGTGCTCTGTATATATCTATGAGGTCGAGTTGGTTGATTGTGTTGTTGAGCTCTTCTGTATCTTTGTTGAGTTTTTTTCCTAGTTGTTCTGTCCTTCCTTGAAAGTGGTGTGTTAAAGTTTCCTACTAGTATTGTAGAGTTGTCTATTTTTCCTTTCAATTCAATTAATATATGCTTCGTGTATTTTGGAGCTCTTTCATTTGGTGCATAGATATTTATTATGGTAATATCCTCTTGGTCAATTGATGCTTTTATCATCATATAGTGTCCTTCTTTGTCCCTTATGCATTTTTTCACCTCAAAGTCTATTTTATTAGAAATTAATATTGCCACTCCTGCTCTTTTTTTGTTTGCCATTAGCTTGACATACTTTTTCCACCCCTTGATTTTAACTGTACTTTTTATCTTTGTGTCTAAGGTGGGACTCTTGTAGGGAACATACCGATGGGTCTTCTTTTCTTATATATTCTGTCACTCTCTTTCTCTTGACTGTTGCATTTAACCCATTCACATTTAGTGATAGGTATGAATTTATTGCTATCATTCTATTGTGGTTTTGTGTAGGGGGGGTTGTTGGTGATTTCTTTTTCCAAATATTTTTCTGTGCTGAGTTCATTTTGTTATCAAGTGTTTTTTCTCTTTTCTTCATTATTGTTGGTTTTGTGTTTACTAAACCCTTGTGATTTTCTTTTTTCTTAGTTTGGTTAGAAGGGTTGTTAATTTTCTTTGTGGTTACCCTGAAGTAAATTCTTATGTCCCTAAGTTTGAAACAGTCTATTCCATAAAGTCTTTGTCCTGTCTTCCTCTCCATTTGGAAGTTTTGTAATTAAAACTTTTATTCCCTCTATTTGTTTTGTTGCTGGGTAGTTTGCAGATCAACTCCCCTATTTCTCTATGTACATTTTTTGTGAAATTATTTTGAAAATCTTTTTTTCTGGTTTGGTTTCTAGATGGTGGTGTCGAGTGTCTTGAGTTTAATTTGTTGTTCTATGTTGTGAGTTCTCTATTGCAAGGACTCTCTTTAGCATTTCTAGTAGGGTTAGTCTGTTTTTCACAAATTCCCTTAATTTCTGTTTGTCTGGGAATATCTTAATTTTACTCTCATATTTGATGGACAGTTTGGCTGTGTATATCATTCTTGGTTGGCAGTTCTTTTCCTTCAAGGTTCTGTATATGTCATCCCTTTGCCTTCTTGCCTGCATGTTGTCTGCTGAGAAATCAGAGCTTAGTCTTATTGGTTGTCTGTGTAGATGACATTTTATTTTTCCCAAGCTGCTCTCAAGATTCTTTCTTTGTGGTTTGTAAAGTTTGATTATGATATGTCTTGGTGACTTTCTTTTCAGATCTATCCTGCATGGGGTTTGTTGAGCTTTTGGGATAGATATTTTTTCTTCCTTCATAATATGGGGAAATTTTCTGTTAGCATGTCTTAGACAATTTTCTCAGTGTTTTTTTTTTTTTTTTTTTTTAACCTTCTCTTGTTTTGTATTCCAATCAGGCATATGTTGTTCTTTTCATGTCATCCTGTATAACTCTTAGGTTCTCTTCATTTCTCTTAAATCTTTGTTCTGGTCTTTTTCATACAGGCTGGAATCAAGGGATTTGTCTTCTAGCTTGGAAATGCATTCTTCAGCCAGTTCTAGTCTTCTCTATTGTCCTTCCACTGTGTTATACATCTCATAATTTTAGTATTCATCTTCTGGATTTCTAATTGCTATTTTTTTTAAGGAGTTCTACTTGTGTGTTTATCTTATTGTGTTCTTGAATAATTTTCCTGAATTCTTCCAGTGCACTGTCTCTCTGTTCATTGTTTCTGTTTATGATTTCCTTGAGATCTTGGAGGG
>NW_006923501.1:29306-30261 GCF_000298275.1 Orycteropus afer afer | reverse complement strand
TATTTTGAAGTTGTTGTCTTTATCTCTTAGTTATGTACTGATTTGTTTCACCCTTATTTTATGTTTTACTATATCTGGAAGTGTAGAGCATGTGTGCTTCTTTGGTTATTAACTCAGCTGTACTGGGTCACTCTCCAGGTTTCTCTGTATTGGTGGAATCACTGGTGGGGATGTGGGTGCAGGTTTCTATTCATTGTGAAGAGGGTTTGGAGTTGGGATGAAGTCCACCACCTGTCCTTGATTCTGTGGTGCCAGTGCTATTGGTGTTACCTGTCTATTGCATGTGGTGCTCAGAGTAGTAGCTACAGTTGACTAAACAAACAAACAAACAAGCAAACTCACTGCCATGGAGTAGGATCCAACTCATAGTGACCCCTCGTTGGGTTTCCGGGACAGTATCACTACAGAAGTAGATTGCCCCATCTTCCTTCCAAGGAGTGTTCCTCCTATTGGACAAGGCAGCAGAGATAAGGGGTAAAAAAAAAAAAAAAAAAAAGCACCAGAAGTGAACCTCAGGATAGAAAGCTGTTTTCTGTGCTTAGCACAAAAGCATGAAGTAATTCAGTTAGCAATGCAGGCACAGGGAAGGACAGCCTTCTCTGCCCCTGGCTCCCTTTTGGGCCTTCTGCCCTTGATGACACCCAGCATCAATCAAAGCCCTGCTGTTCAAATCTAACAGTTGCCCCCAAGGACAAATGGCCACCCTTTTCTGCACAGATTCACCAGTTTTGAAATCCCAGGTCCCAGATCCACTCTGTGCTAGAAATTGTTATTAAGAGCTGGACTCCGGCACACTGCTGTGTATCTACTTTGGAATCTGTTTATACTGAGACCTCTCTCTTCCCTTTCCCCCACTCCCTTCCATACTGTGCAGCAGTTTAAGTTAAGGGGGGGGGAGTCCTCTTCCATTTCCCTGTACAATCTTTGTCCCCACTCAAAGCCTCAGCTCACCTTG
>NW_006923501.1:27915-28684 GCF_000298275.1 Orycteropus afer afer | reverse complement strand
CCACTCCTCGGAAGGAAGGTTGGACAATCTACTTCCATAGTGACACCACCTTGGAAACCCAACAAGTGGTCACTATGAGTCAGATCCAACTCCATGGCAATGTCTTGAGTTGTTATCTAGTTTCTAAACTTATCTGTTGATAGAGGGACTAAGCTTGCTAACTGTCAGTATGACACCATCTTCTCACCAAAGCACATTCAATGTCCCCATGACTAGCCACATTCTGTTCACGGTATAAGTTATCATCACAGCTCTCAATTCTTTCTGAGCCCTCATCTGAATCATGTTTGATGTCCATAGTTCTATCAACTGACTCTTCAAGGCAATCTAGGATTTACTATTATTGTTGTTGTTCGGTATCATTGAGTTGATTCTGACTCACAGTGACCCTATGTACAAGAGAATGAAACACTGCCAGGTCCTGTGCCCATCCTCAGAATTCCTGCTATGCTTCAGCCCATCATTACAGCCACTGTGTCAACCCTTCTCATTGAGGGTATTCACCTTTTTCGCTGACCCTTTATTTTACCAAGCATGATATCCTTCTCCAGGGAATGGTCCCTTCTGACAACATGACCAAAGTCTGTGAGACAAAGTCTGGCCAGCCTCCCCTCTAAGGGGCATTCTGGCTGCACTTCTTCCAGGGCAGATTTGTTTGTTCTTCTGGAAGTCTATAATATTTTCAGTATTCTTCACCAGCACCACAATTCAAAGGTGTCAGCTCTTCTTCGGTCTTCCTTATTCATTGTCCAGCTTTCACAGGCATATG
>NW_006923501.1:24939-26910 GCF_000298275.1 Orycteropus afer afer | reverse complement strand
AACATGCTACTTTCCTCCTCCATACTGCTTCTGGTAATCACTAATAAATAGTGATAATAATAAATAATAAATAGTGATAATAGAGACTTTGGTCTCTGTCCATTTGTCTTTTCTTGTCCTTTTATAAATATGAGGTCATATAATTGTCCATTTGGGATTGAATTCACTCAGAATAAGGCTATCACACTCCATCCTTACTGCAGGATGTTTTAAGACTTCATTTATCCTACTGGTTGAGGAGCATTCCATTGTATGTACCACATTTTTCATCCATTCATCTGTTGATAGGCATTTCAGTTGTTTCCATCTTATAGCAATTTTGAATAGTGTTGCAATGAACATTGTTGTACAAGTCTCTTTCTGAGTCTCTGCTTTCACATCTTTTGGGTATGTAGCTAGGAATGGAATTGCTAGGCATATGGCAGATCTAATTATAGTTTTTCGAGGAACCACCACACTGTTTTCCACTAGAACTATACCACTTTGTATTCCCACCAGCAATGTAGGAGGGTTCCAATTTC
Organism: Orycteropus afer afer; assembly: GCF_000298275.1. Taxonomy (NCBI): domain Eukaryota; kingdom Metazoa; phylum Chordata; class Mammalia; order Tubulidentata; family Orycteropodidae; genus Orycteropus; species Orycteropus afer. Next base: position 26,389 of record NW_006923501.1, on the reverse strand, counting down.
TTCACAGTCTTGTTGACATTTGTTATTTTCTGTTTTGTTTTTAATCTTAGCCATCCTCGTGGAAGTGAAATGGTATCTCATCATGCTTCTGATTTGCATCTCTATGATGCTGAGCATCTTTTCACATGTTTAGTGTCCTATTTGGTGAAATGTCTTTTCAGGTCTCTTGCCCAGTTTATGATTGGGTTTTTGTCTTGTTGTTATTATTATATATATATTGGTTATTAGATTCTTGTTGGATATACTGTTTCTGAATATATTCTACCAGTCAGGAGCTTGTCTTTTCATTTTTGAATAAAGTCTTTGTTTTTATTTTTATTGTGATTTGAGTGAAAGTTTACAGAGCAAATTCATTTTCCAAACAGCAGTTCACATACACTTTGTCTCATGACACTGACTGCAATGTCCCACAGTGTAACAGCTTCCCTCCCACTTCCTCACCATAGTTACATCTTCCCTGTGTCCTTCCCTCCCGGGCACTGCTACCCCCTGAGTTCTCTCCTTGCACATAAACAAACCTTCTATTCTCCCATGATTGATCTCTGCAAGGAGTGTATCTACCTAATGTAAGGGTTCAGCTCATATGCCTGTCTTTTGTTTGTCTTGAAGCCACATGAGTGGGTTCAATTCCAGAATTGAAGGGTGGCAAGAGACCATAGTCTCACTGGTTCCAACAAGCTCTATCAGACCAGCAATTCTGGTCTTTTTCCTTTTTATGATTTTGAGTTTTGTTCCATATTGTTCTCCTACTCTATCCAGGATCTCCTATTTAGATCCCCCTCTGAGTGGTAGACAGTGGTAGCTGGACACCATCTAGTTCTCCTGGTCTCATAGTCATACAGGTTGAGGATAACATGGTGGACCAGTCCCTTGGACTAATTGTTTCCATGTGTCTTTGATTTTCTTCCTTCTTCTTTGCTCTGGACAAAAGATGCACATTATTCCATCTAGATGGCCATTTGCAAGCTTTTAAGATCTCAGTTACTACTTGAGAAAGTAGGATGTGGGTCAATGTTTATTTGTTTCCTTACTGAGAAATGTATGATTATTATAATTATTATTATTCTGCTTCACGTGCAAATTTACAGAGTAGAATTTGTTTTACATTCAACAGTTCATATACATTTGGTTTCACTCTCCACTCTCCTCCTCTCCCTTCCTAATGACCACCCTATACCTGTGCCCTTCTTAGTTATGCATTCCTGTCTGTGAAGCTTTTCCTCCATGTGAATGTTGCCCCTCTGCTGCCCCATGGCCAATTGTTCCAAGGGATGTATCGCTATGGAGTAGGTGGGTGCATCACACAGGGTTGATGGTTCAGCATGTAAGTCTTATTTACTATAGAGCTAAGAGCCCGCCCTTGGGAGTGAGTTTTATCCTAGACTAGAAGTGTAACCCAGGGCCATAGTCTTGGGGGTCCCATCAGATTCCACTGACCAGTAATTCTGAT
>NW_006923501.1:22682-24097 GCF_000298275.1 Orycteropus afer afer | reverse complement strand
TTCCTTGACTTTTTACGGTTATGGGTTCATACAATATGTGTCCTTCTGCCATTGACTTACTTCACTCAGCATAATGTCCTCCAGGTTCATCTATGTTGTGAGATGATTTGTGTATTCTTCATTGTTCTTTAAAGTAGCACAGTATTCCATTGTGTGAATGTACCATAATTTGATTATCCATTCATCTGCCGATGGGCATTTAGCTTGTTTCCATCTCTTTGCTCCAGTGAATTGTGTGGCGATTAACATGGCTGTGCATCTGTCTGTTCATGTCCTGTCTCTCACCTCTTTAGGATATATTCCTAGTAATGGAATTGCTGGTTCAAATGGTATTTCCATTTTCAGTTTTTTAAGGAAACACCATACCATTTTCCAAAATGATTATACCATTTCACAGTCCCACCAGCAGTGTATGAGGGTTCCAATCTCTCTGCAACCTCCCCAGTATTTATTATTTTCTCTCCTGTTGAAATTTGCTATTATTGATGGGGTGAGATTATATCTCATCGTTGTTTTGATTTGCAGCTCTCTAATGGCTAATGATCATGAAGAATTCCTCATGTGTTTGTTGGCCACCAGCAAATCATCTTTAGTGAAATATCTGTTCATGTCCCTTGCCTACTTTTGAATTGGATTGTTTGTCTTTTTGGCGTTGAGATGTTGAAATTTTCTATAGATTTTGGAGATAAGTCCTTTGTCAGATGTGTCATAGGCAAATATTTTCTCCCAATCTGTAAGTTCTCTCTTTACCTTTTTGGAGATGTCATTTGATGCACATAAAAATTTAATTTTAAAAAAGTTCCCAGTCATCTAGCTTCTCTTCCACCTCCTGTGCATTCTGTGTTATGCTTGATAGTCTATTTATGCCATAAATTAGGCCTCCTACGGGACACTAATTAGGGCCCCTAGGGGCCACAGGGATCTAGGTGAGGAGAGGGAACTCAGGTACGCCAAAAGCAACAGGGTGGGAGAGCAGGAGAAAGGGGATTAAAAGCCAGGAACCCAGACAGAGGAGCAGTCAGTTGCAGGGATCCAGGTGAGGAGAGAGAACCCAGGCATGCCAAAACAGGCAGGATGGGAGAGTGGGGAAAGGGGATTAAAAGCCAGGAAACCAGACAGAGGAGCAGCCAGCTGCAGGGATCCAGGTGAGGAGAGGGAAGTCAAGCATGCCCAAAGCATGAGGGAAAGAGAGCGGGAGAAAGGGGATTAAAAGGCCCAGGAACCGAGACAGAGGAGCAGTCAGCTGCAGGGACCCAGGTAAAAGTGGTATGAGAGGTTTCCAACAGGGAGACAAACCTGTCTGTCAGTTTGTCCTACCATGATGACATGTTGATGTGACTTTTGAGGCTGAGCCACTGGTGTTTCAAACACAGCGAGATGCACATGGTGCACAGGTATCAGCCCAGCTTACAGAC
>NW_006923501.1:20299-20936 GCF_000298275.1 Orycteropus afer afer | reverse complement strand
AGTTGCAATATTGAGAGATTCTATGCGCAAAATACTGAATGATGCAGGAAACATCAACAGAAGATGAAAGGGAGAAAGACTGAAACCATTCCTCTTGAGAACAGGAACCAGACAAGGATGCCCACTATCACCAGTTCTATTCAGTATTGTACTGGAAGTCCTAGCCAGGGCCATAAGGCAAGAAAGGGAAATCAAAGGCATCTAGATTGGTTAGGAAGAATTCAAACTATCCCCATTTGCTGATGATAGGATCCTATACCTAGAAAACCCAAGGGGCTCAGTCAAAAATCTAAGAACTAATTGAGAAATTTAGCATTGTGGCAGGATAAAAGATCAACATCCAAAAATCAGTTGGATTCCTCTGCACCAGCAAAGAGATTGCTGAAGAAGGAATAAGGAATTCAATACTGCTTACAATAGTTACCAAAAAAAAAAAAAAAATACTTGGGAATAAATCTTAGCAGGGACACAAAAGACCTGTACAAAGAAAAGTATAAAAAACTACTTCAAGAAACCATAAGGGATCTACAGAAATGGAAGAACATCCCATGCTCGTGGATAGGAAGATTGAAAATTGTGAAAATGTCAATTCTACCCAAAGCAATCTATACATTCAATGCAATCCCAATCCAGATCC
>NW_006923501.1:14877-15977 GCF_000298275.1 Orycteropus afer afer | reverse complement strand
TCTGTATCCTGCTCCCTTGTTTCTACCACTTTATCCTGCTTCTTTGTGTGGACTGTGGTGATCTGTTGTCTCCGAGACATCGTGGCATTGTTGTATTTAGATCTCTGTTAACTGTTTGTGAAGAGCAGTCAAGGGTGATTCCAGCTCTTCTTGTTGGTTTTTTATTGTTGGCCCACTGGTGGAGAAGGAGGTAGTGGCTCTTACTCAGTAAGTGAAGTTGCAAGAGGTGTGGGTGTAGTTGTGTCTTATGGGGACTGTTGTTATCTCCCACTCAATTAAACACTAGTTACAATTGAATAACCTTCAGAAAACTAAAAGCACATGGAAAGAAAACACGCCATGTAATCACACAGGAACAGTAACCAAAAAAAGGGAAAAAGAAGAAGAAAAAACAAGAAAACCAGCAATATCTGGGGATAGGGCATTAAGAGTAAAAAAAAGTAGATAAAGAGAATAATGAAGGAAAAAACTGGGAAAAAATGCAAAAAGAAAAATAAGGAAAGGGAATTAACCGTGAGAAAAAAAGGGAGGTGGAAAACTTAAAAAAAAAAAAAAATTCAAGAGGAACAGGGAAAAGAAAAAATGCTGAAAATCTAACCTGGGAGAGGAAGATTAAGAATAATAGTAAAAAGGACAAAAATATTAATAACAATAGTTGCTTTAAAACAGACAAATACAAGCAAACTAATCACCAGAAAAAAAAAATTAAAAAAGAGAGGAAAAAAAAAATTGGTGGAGGCCAGGGCAGGGCATCCAGGCTCCGTCTGAGCACACAGACTGTGATGGAGTTACTGTGGGCCCAGAAGGTAGGTGGGAGTGGTGTATGGCCTCACCTCCATTCACCAAGTGGGTGTGGGGTATAAAAGTAACAAGAGGAATGTTTTACCTTTTCAGTCTTGCAGGTCCGGAGGGTCCTTGGGGTTGCTGGAAAGCAGAATGTGTTCTTAAACCCCAGGAATCTGCGAGAGCGCTGTCTCTAAATATCAAAAGTAGTCAAGCCGCTTTTGGACCTTCAAAATGGTGGCACCCTCCGGGCCAGCAAAAGTCCACAGCTCAGCCCGCCTTTCTCTTAACCTTCTCCATTTATTCCCCAGCCACCA
>NW_006923501.1:11822-12924 GCF_000298275.1 Orycteropus afer afer | reverse complement strand
AGGTGTATAATAGAGCTGACAAGGGGCAAGGTTGTAGTCACTGCTTAGTCACAGAGGGACCAAGTAGCTACCCAGAGGTACCAAGTAGTTGAACCTGTGGGCTCGGGACCATAGTTGCAGAGGACACCAAGCTCAATTGGCATAACATACTACACAAAACATTGTTCCACCTCCTAATGTAGCAAATAGTGACTGGGATCTTAAAAGCTTGCAAACTGCCATCTGGATACAATGAGGGTCTCTCGTCATCCAGAGCCAAGAAGAATGAACAAAACCAATAATTCGTGGAAACAATTAGTCCTAGCAACTGGTACACCATCCGATCTGCAGCCTATACGACTATGAGACCAGAAGAACTAGATGGTGTCTGGCTACTACTGTCAACCACTTGGAAGAGGATCTATGTAGGAGATCCTGTATAGACAGGGAGAACAATGTGGAACAAAACTCAAAAAATCATTTGGAAAAAAAAAGGTGAGGGACCAGGTTTACTGGCCCGATAGAGCCTGGTGGAACCACTGAGACTATGGCCCCTAGGTCTGGAATTGAACGCACGCCTGTGGCTTCTAGCCAAACAATAGACAGACATATGACGTAGATACACTCCTTGAAGAGAACAAGCATGGGAGAAAGAAGGGTTGCTTATGCACAGGGAGACAGTTCAGGGGGCAGGAATGCATGGAGGGATGGACACAGGGAAGAGGTAACTATTGGGAGGAAGAAGGAGGGGAGATGTTGCATTGTCGTAAATTGTGGTCAATGTCATTAGACAAAGTGTATGTGAACTGCTGTATGGAAAGTGTATTTGCTCTGTAAATTTTCACCCAAATCACAATACAAAGAAAAAAAAGAGAGAGAGAGAGAGAGAAGATGGCAGGAATACACATAGTCACTGTACCAAAAAGAACTGCTCGATCTTCATCCATTTCAGGAAGTGGCATATGATCTAGAACCAATGGTACTGAAGGAGGAAGTCAAAGCTGCAATGAAAGAATTGGTGAAGAACAAGGTTCGGGGAATTGACGGAATACCGATTGAGATATTTCAACAAACAGATGCCCCATTGGAGGCACTCACTCAGTTATGCCAAGAGATTTGGAAG
>NW_006923501.1:9894-10706 GCF_000298275.1 Orycteropus afer afer | reverse complement strand
CCTTGGAAGCGAGAATGGCCAGACTTCATCTCACCTATTTTGGTCATGTTGTCAGACGGGACCATTCCCTGGAGAAGGATGTCATGCTTGGTAGGTAGGATGGAGGGTCGACAAAAGAGGGGGAGGCCTTCAATGAGATGGATTGACACGGTGGCTGCAATGATGGGCTCAAGAAAACAGGGATTGTGGAGCTGGCACAGGATCGGGCAGTGTTTCATTATGCTGTGCATGGGGTCACTATGAGTAGGAAACGACGACGACACCTAACAACAATGACAACCAGGGGACACTATGGTTCGGATATGACTTTATGGCAGTGGGTTTGGGTAGATTTGTCCCTATTTTGTTTTTGATGAACTTTATACTCTGGAGTTTTAGATTTAAGTCTTTGATCCAGGTTGAATTTGTTTTTGTGCATGGGCTGAGGTATGGGTCTTATTTCATTTTTCTGCAAGTGGATATCCAATTTTTCCAGCACTATTTCTTAAAGAGGCTATCTCTTCCCCCATTTAATGGGTTTTGGATCTTTGTTCAAGATCATCGATCCATAGATGGATGGGTCTATTTCTGGGTTTTTGATTCTGTTCCATTGGTCTGTCTACCATTGTACCAATGCCACACTCTTTTGACTACCATGGTTTTGAGTTCTGGGACTGTGAGACCTCCCACTTTGTTCTTCTTCTTCAGAAGTGTTCTGCTTATCCGAGGTTTCTTTCCTTTCCATATGAAGTTAGTCACTGGTTTTTCCATATCCTTAAAAAATACTGTTGGTATCTGGATCAGGATTGTATTAAATGTGTAGATTGCTTTGG
>NW_006923501.1:4667-7993 GCF_000298275.1 Orycteropus afer afer | reverse complement strand
GGTGTTGGATTTTATCAAGTGCCTTTTCTGCATCAATTAATATGATCTTATGGTTCTTTTGTTTTGATTATGTGGTGGGTTACATTGTTTTTCTGATGTTGAACCATACTTGCATACCAGGTATGAATCCCACTTGGTCAGGATGTAATTTTTTTTGATATGTTGTTGGATTCTGTTGGCTAGGATTTTCTTGAAGATATTTCCATCTATGTTCGTGAGGAATATTGGTCTGTAGTCTGCCTTTGTAGTAGTGTCTTTCCCTGGTTTTAGTATCAATGTTATGCTTGCTTCATAAAATGAGTTTGGAAGTATTTTGTCTTTTTCTATGTTCTGGAATAGCTTGAGTAGTGTAGGTGTCAACTCTCCCTTGAATGCTTGGTAAAATTCTCCAGTGAAACATCAGGCCTGGGACTTTTTCTTGTCAGAAATTTTTTTTTATGATCTGTTCAATTTCTTCCTTTCTCATAGGTCTGTTCAAGTATTCTATCTCTAACTGGGATAGTTTAGGTAGGTCTTGTGTTTCTAGAAACTTGCCCATCTCTTCTAGGTTCTCAAATCTGTTGGAGTACAGTTCTTCATAATATTCTGTCAATATCTTTTTTATTTCAGTTGATACTGTTGTGATGTGACCATTTTCTTTTATTATTCTTGTTATTTGCGTTTTCTTTTTCTTTTCTTTTGTTAGATTTGCCAATAGTTTGTCAATTTTGTTAATCTTTTTGAATAACAAACTTCTTATTTTGCTGATTTTCTCTTTTTTTTCTAGTTCATTTATTTTTGCTCCAATCTTTATTATTTCTTTACTTCTGGATACTGTAGGGTTCTTTTTTTAATTGTTGGAGTTGTTGAGTTAGTGTGTTGATTTTGTTTCTTTCCTCTTTTTTGATGTGTGCATTTATTGCTATTAATTGACTTCTGAGTACTGCTTTTGCTGTGTCCCATGGGTTTTGGTAAGATGTCTCTTCATTCTTGTTTGTTTCTACAAATTTTTTTACTTCACTTTTTATTTCTTATATCACCCAGTAGTTTTTGAGTAGTGTGTTATTCAACTTCCACATGTGTGATTTTTTTTCCTTGATCTTCCAATTATTAATTTCTAATTGTATAGCATTTTGGTCTGAGAAGAGTCTTCGTAGTATTTCAATGTTTTTTAATTCATTGAGTCTTGTTTTATGTCCAAAAATAATCTATTGTGGAGAATGATCCATGTGCACTGGAGAATAATGTGAATTGTCCTTTTGTTGGGTGGAGTGCTCTGTTTATGTCTATGAGCTCGAGTTGCTTGATTGTGTTACTGAGTTCTTCTGGATCTTTGTTGAGTTTTTTCTAGTTCATCTGTCCCTCCTTGAAAGTGGTGTATTAGAGTCTCCTACTACTATTGTAGAGTTATCTATTTTCCCTTTTGATTCAGGGATATTTGCGTCATATTATTTAATATTTGCTTCACATATTTTGTAACACTTTCATTGGGTACATAGATATTTATGATGGTAATGTCTTCTTGGTCAATTGACCCTTTCAGTATCATATAGTGTCCTTCTTTGTCCCTTGTATTCCAATGAGGTGTATGTTGTTTCTTTTCATGTCATCCCATATAACTCTTAGGTTCTCTTCATTTCTCTTAAGTCTTTGTTGTGATTTTTCTTCATACAGACTGGTGTCAAGGGGTTTATCTTCTAGTTGGAAATGTGTTCTTCATCCAGTTCTAGCCTATTATTCTGTGCTTCCACTGTGCTGTGTAATTCTGTAATTTTACTGTTCAGCTTCTGGATTTCTAACTGCTACTTTTGTATGAGTTTTGATTGCATATTAATCTTGTTATTTTCTTCTTGAATGGCTTTCCTGAGTTCTTTCAGGGTACTGTCTGTGTTCTTGGTTTTTTTTTTTTTTTTTTGAGGTTTCCTTAAGCTCTTGTAAAGTTCTATAAACATATCTTCTAATTTTTTTCTTGGATAATTCTATTGCCTTCTCTTCCTCCACGTTTAATGAGATTTTTGTTTGGGATGTTATTTTTATTGTCTTATCCTGTTTTGTTTTTGTTTTTGTTTTGTTTAATTTGAGGTTGCCTGTTGTTTCCTAGGCATTTTGAAATTGTTGTCTTTAACCGTTAGTTATGTATTTATTTGTTTTGCCTTGATTTCATGTTTAAACATTTTGGCACTGGTGGAGCTGGTGTATTTTATTTTATTTTTGTTATTAATTTAGGTGTGCTGTGTTGCTCTGCAGTTTTCTTTGTGTTGATGGAATCACTGTGGCGAATTTGGATGCAGGTTTTTATTCATCATGAAGAGAATTTAGAGTTGGGACAAGCAGGTATTGTGGTGGCTTAATGTGGTTCTTCTATTGGGTGAGACAGGGGGAAGGGGGAAAATAGAGGAAGAAAAGAAAAAGGAAAAAAAAATGCACCAGTAGTGAGTCCTTGCTTTCAGCATTCCCATGGTTACCACTGGTTACAGGGTTTTGTTTTGAGTCTGCTTGTGATGGCTACTAATGATTATGTTTTGTTGTTACTCACAGACTTGTGGTTCAAAATCAGAAAGACCCCAATGGTTAGGGGGCTACTATTTTCCGCTTGGGTCAGATAGATGCAAAAAACCCCATACTCCAGACCTCTCTGTGCTAAAAAGCTGCCCTGGAAGAGCTGGATCCCATCCTTGTGCTGTGAGCTTATCCCATGGCCTGCCTACCTGCAGCATGTTTCCTCACCTCTCCCTTTCTATTCCTAGCTCAGTGCCAAACTGAGCCAGAGAGGTTTCTGCTCTGTTTCTCAGAAATGTTGTCCACTTAATCAGTTCAGTTCCCAAGGTTACCGTCAGAAGCTGCTGTTGTGAGTAGTCAGTCCCTGAAGCTGCTGTTTGCTCCCAGGTGTTCCTGCTTTCTTATTTCCTTCGCAGCTTTCTGCAGTATTTTTTAGAGAGCTTTCCATTTCACTGTTCATTTATTTTCATGTTTTGCAGCTGTTTACCCTGCTTCTTTTTTTCCCTGTCCTTCTCCACTACGTCTGGCCTTCTTTATCTTAATGAGCTGTTGACAGCCACAGAATCCCTGCTTCAAACTACTGCACATAGTTTTTCAGGAATTAAGATTCTAGAAGGATCAAACGTGTGGGCCACAGGTTCAATGCCATCTTCCCTATCCTCTGGAACAATGGTTTTGTGTAGCATGTTATGCTAAGTGAGCTAGATGTCCCCTGTGACCATGGTCCTGAGCCCATAGGTCCAACTATTCTCTCCCTCCAGATAGCTGGCTGTGGCCAAGAAGTGACTACAACCTTGTCCCTTGTCACTCTACTATATATCTGGAAATTCTTGCAGAATATACAAATA
>NW_006923501.1:3702-4307 GCF_000298275.1 Orycteropus afer afer | reverse complement strand
TTTTACAATAATGGACTAATACAGTATTTGTCCTTCTGTGATTGACTTTTTTCACTCAGCATAATGTCCTCCAAGTTTATCCACGTTATGCAGTGTTTTGCAGATTCTATGTTATTCTTCACGGTTGCATAGTATTCTGCTGTGTCTATGTGCCATAGTTTGATTATCCATTCTTATCTTGATGGGTGCCTAGTTTGTTTCCATCTTTTTGGTATTGTAAATAGTGCTGTGATGAACATGGGTGAGCATATATTAGTTCTTGTTCTAGCTCTCACTTCTTCAGGATATATACCCAGTAATGGAATGGCTGGGTGGAATGGTATTTCTATTTCCAACTTTTGAAGGAATCGCCATACTGCTTTCCACAATGGTTGTACCATTTTACAGTCCCACCAGCAGTGTATGAGAGTTCTAATCTCTCCACATCCTTGCCAGCATTTTTTATTTTCTGTATTTTTGAACTTTACTATTAGTGCTGGGGCAAGATGGTATCTAATTGTTGTTTGATTACATTTCTCTAATGGTGAATGATCATGAACATTTCTTCATGTGTTTGTTGGCTGCGTGATATCCTCTTTGGTGAAGTGTCTATTCATGTCTTCTGC
>NW_006923501.1:0-3153 GCF_000298275.1 Orycteropus afer afer | reverse complement strand
CTTCCTTCCGAGGAGTGGCTGGTGGGTTTGAACTGCCAGCCATCTGGTTAGCAGGCAAGTGTCTTAGCCACTATGCTACCAGAGCTCCCTACCGTATATTAGGGCCCCTAAATTTGTCCCTATTTTTTCCTTTTGAGGAACTTTATAGCTGCAGGTTTCACATTTAAGTCTTTGATCCATCTGGAGTTGTTTTTGTCTATGGTGTGAGGTACAGATCTTACTTCATTTTTCTGCAAATGGATATCCAGTTTTGCCAGCACCATTTATTAAACAATCTCTTCCATAGGTTGATGGACCTATTTCTGGGTACTCAAATCTATTCCATTGGTCCATGTGTCTGTTGTTGTACCAATAACAGACAGGTCTGACTACAGTGGTTGTATAGTAGGTTTTGAGATCTAGGAGTGTGAGACCTTCTACTTTGTTCTTCTTCAATAGTGCTTTGCTTATCTTAGGTCTCTTTCCTTTCCATGTAAAGTTAGTGATTGGTTTTTCCATATCCTTAAAGGATGTTGATGGGATCTGGTTTGGGATTACATTGAATGTGTAGATTGCTTTGGATAGAATTGACATTTTCACAATGTTCAATCTTCCTATCCATGAGTATGGTATGGTGTCTTGAAGTAGTGTTTTGTATTTTCTTTGTAGAGATCTTTTGTGTCCCTGGTGAGACTCATTCCCAAGGAGTTTATTTTATATTTTTTGGTAACTATTGTAAATGGTATTCATTTTCTTATTTCTTTTCCAGCAATCTCTTTGCTGGTGTAGAGGAATCCAACTGATTTTTGGATGTTGATCTTATATCCTGTCACCATGCTAAATCTCTGAGTTACTTCCAGTAGTTTTCTTGCTGATTCTCCTGGGTTTTCTATGTATAGGATCATGTCATCAGCAAAAAAAAAAAAAAAAGGATACGGGTTTACTTTTTACTTCTTCCTTATCGATTTGGATGCCTTTGATTTCCCTTTCTTGCCTTCTTGCCCTGGTTAGGACTTCTAATGCAAAGTTTAATAAAAGTGGTGATAGAGGGCATCCTTTTGTGCTTCCTGATCACAAAGGGAATGATTTCAGTCTCTCTCCATTGATAATAATGTTGGCTGTTGGTTTTGCATACATGCCCTTTATTATGGTGAGGAATGTCCCTTCTATTTCTATTTTGCTGAAAGTTTTTTTTTTTTTTTTTTTAATCAGGAATGGGTGTTGGAATTTATCAAATGCCTTTTCTGCATTGATTGGTATGATCATGTGGTTATTTTCCTTTGTTTCATTTATGTGATGGATGACATTGATTGTTTTTCTAATGTTGAACCATCCTTTCACACCTGATATGAACCCCACTTGGTCATAATATATTATTTTTCTTTGATATGTTGCTGGAGTCTATTGGCTAGGATTTGTTGATGATTTTTGCATCTATATTCATGAGAGATATTTGCCTGTAGTTTTCTTTTTTATTGATGTATTTACCTGATTTTGGTATCACAGTTATTCTTGCTTCATAAAATGAATTTGGGAGAATGCCATCCTTTTCTATGATCTGGAATAATTTGAGTAGGATTGGTATCAGTTCTTTGAACGTTTAATAGAATTCTCCAGTGAGGCAAGGTCTTTTTTTGTTGGTAATTTTTTAATGACCTATTCAATTTCTTCTTTTGTTATGTGTCTGTTCAACTTTTCCACCTCAGTCTGTGTTAGTTGTGTCAGTTTAGGTAAGTAGTATGCTTCTAGAAATCTGTCCATTTCTTCTAGATTTTCAATTTTGATGGAGTTCCATTCTTCATAGTACCCTGATATCTTTTTTATTTCAGTTGGTTCTTATTCATGTTATTTGTATTCTCTTCCTGTTTCCTTCATTAAATTTGCCAGTGACTTGTCAAATTTATTATTTTTTTTTTCAAAAAACCAACTTCTCGTCTTGTTGATTTTCTTTCTATTGCCTTTCTATATTCTGTTTAATTGATTTCTGCTCAAATCTTTATTTCCTTTCTTCTGGTTACTGCAGATTTTCTTGCTGCTCTTTTTCTAATTGTTGGAAATGTTTATTTAAGCTGTTGATTTCGAACCTTTTTTTTTATGTGCACATTTATTGCTATAAGTTGGCCTCTGATCACTGCTTTTCCTGTGTCTTAAAGATTTTTGTATGTTGTGTTTGCATTGTCATTTGATTCAAGGAATGTTTTATTTGCATATTTTATTTCTTCTAATACCTGGTCATTGTTGAGGAAGGTGTTGTTCACTTTCCAGGTGTTTTCTCTTTTTCCATTGATTGTCCTATTGTTGGTTTCCAATTTTATAGAACTGTGATCTGAGAAGATGCTTTGCAGTATTTCAATGTTTTTATATTTATTGAAGCTTGCTTTATCTCCTAATATATGTTCTATCATGGAGAATGTTCCATGTGCACTGGAAAAGAATGTATATTGTGCTGTTGTTGGTTGAAGTGGTTTGATGTTGTTGTTAGGTACCATCGAGTCATCTCCAAATCATAGCAACCCTATGCACAGCAGAATTATACTCTGCCTTGTCCTGCACTAGCTTCATGATCCTTGCTATACTTGAGCCCATCACTACAGCTATCGTGTCAATCCATCTCTTTGAGGGCCTTCCCCTCTTTCTTTGACCCTCCACCTTACCAAGCATGACACACTTCTCCAGAGGATGGTCCCTTGTGACAACATGATGAAAGTAGGTGAGATGAAGTCTGGCCATTCTCACTTCCAAGGAGCATTCCGGCTACACTTCCTCCAGGACAGATTTGTTAGTTCTTGCTATTTGTAAGGATTTCCCTGGCCAATTCTTTGAGAAATGGATGGCCTATTCCTTCTTCCTAGTCTGTCTCAGTCTGTAAGCTGCATTGAAACCTGTGTACAATGTCTAACCTTGCTGGTACTTGAAACACCAGTCACACAGCCACAAAGCAACATGCAAGCCACAACAATATCAAAAACTGACAGACAATTTGTCTCCCTTGGCTGTTCGAAACCTATCCACTCTCCCCTTATCAAGATCCCTGGCCCTGCTCTGCTCTGTCATCCCCTCTGGCTTTGTAGATGTCTATAAGATCAAGTTGGTAAGTTAACAGAAATCTAAATACAACAACGTCGTGATGCCTCGGAAGCAACAGACCATCACAGCCCACACAAAGAAGCAGGA
>NW_006923500.1:29919-44926 GCF_000298275.1 Orycteropus afer afer | reverse complement strand
AAAAAAAAAAAGATCTAAAACCATTTGCTGGCAAGTTTATTGCCGGAGATCCTATGTGGATCTTTTGGAAGTAGATTACTAGACCTTTCTTCCAAGGCACCTCTGGGTGGATTCAAACAGCAACCTTTGGGTTAGTAGCCAAACACTTAAACATTTGTGCTACCCATATATGTATGTGTGTGTGTACATATATACACACATACATGTTGTTGTTGTTGTTATGTGCCGTCAAGTCGGCCCCAAGTCATGGCGACCCCTCCTTGGGTTTCCGAGGCAGTATCACTACAGAAGTAGATTGTCCAACATTCCTTCCGAGGAGTGTCTGGTGGGTTTGAACCACCAGCCTTGTGCCTTAGACACTATGCTACCAGAGCTCCCTCATTTAATTCTGTATATTAGAATACATAATTAATCACAATTATTTTGTTATTAGGTGCCATGGGGTCGATTCAGACTCAGCAGCCCCATGTGACAGCAGAACTGCCCCATAAGGTTTTCTTGGCAGTAATCTTTACAGGAGCAGACAGTCAAGTCTTTCTCCTGCAGAGCCACTTGATGAGTTCAAACTGCCAACCTTCTTGTTAGTAGCTGAACACTTAACTACTGCACCATCAGGGTTCTTAATTATAATTATTGAATTGTTGAATTCAATAATTATATATTGAATTATATATTCAAGAATTGTTGAATTCAATAATTATATATTGAATTATATATTCAAGTAGTTGAATATATTGAAATATATGTAACCTCAGAAAATAGATAAGAGCTAGATTTATTATTATTACTGCTACTATATTCACTTCCATTTCCCAGGTGCTTTGGCTAGATTTGAAGACTGTTATGTAAATGCAACCAGAATGCTCCTTGAAAGTGAGAATGGCCAGACTTTGTCTCACCTTCTTCAGTCATTTTGTCAAAAGGAACCATTCCCTGGAGAAGGATATCATGCTTGGTAAAGTGGAGGATCAACAAAGAAGGGGAAGGCCCTCAACGAGATGGACTGACACAGTTGCTGCAATGATGGGCTCAGGTATAGCAAGGATCGTGAGGCTGGCACAGGACCAGGCAGTGTTTCCTTCTGCTGTGCACAGGATCCCTGTGAATTGGAGGCAACTTGACAGCACCTAACATCAACAACAACATATAAATGGCTCCTCCCTGCAGTTCCTCCCTTCTCCTTCGTCTTCCAAAGGATGTTCACAGCAAATCTCAACACTGACAGTAGCTACCTTAGTCCTATAAGGAGCTCTGGTGACACAGTGATTAAGGTATTTGGCTGCTAACCAAAGGTCAGTGGTTCAAACCTATCAGCTGCTCCATGGGAGAAAGATGAGGCAGCCTGCTTCTGTAAAGACTGAGAGCTGTGAGAGCCCTATGCAGCAGTTCTATTCTGTCTGATAGGGTCACTGTGAGTCTGAATCACTCGATGGCAGTAGATTTGTTTTTGGCTTATGCTAGTCCTAGAAATAAGTGTTCCAGAGGCTTAGTTTGTTCCTTCTGCCTTTGCTGTAGAGTTTCCAACCTCCCTATCAGGAGGCTCATTTCTTGGAGGATCTCCACAATCTCACCATCCTGTGCTCTACAGCCTTGATGTTCCTTCAGTGAGGATGGATGAAATGGATCAGATTAACAAATGACTGGTGAAAGATGAGGCAGCAAGAACATAGCCCCAGACCTTCAGTAGTGCATATTGTATTAACTTATTATTTCATTAATTCAACTGGTGTTTATTAAGCACCTACATACATATTTATTAAGCACCTACATGGATATAGTTAGTTAGTCAGATTAACAAATACCTGCTGAAATTTGAGGCAGTACAAATGTGCTATTCTTAGCGGCCGTGGAGTGGATTCCAGCTCAGGGTGACCCAGGTGTGCAGGGTAGAACTGTCCTACGTGTTTCTGAGGCTGTGATCCTTTGGAAGTAGATCACCAACCTGTCTTCCAAGGTGCTTCTTGAAGAACGTCTCCAAAACACATATAATTTGTAATTCACTCAATTTATATTTATTAAGCATGTCACAATCTGGTTTCTGCCCTTTTCCAGTTTATGTCATATGGTACTTCAATTATAATATAATATCACTAGTGCTAATGCTCATGACCATGTATAGGTTAGCAGAAAATACTTCTACATCTGTATTTGTATGTGCTGTAAGAATGTCTAAGTGTATAGTAGAGCTGACAAGGGGCAAGTTTGTGGTGGCCTCTTGGCTACCGTCAGTTACCCAGAGGGAGTGAACAGTTGGACCTGTGGGCTTGGAACCATGGTTGCAGGGGACATCAAGCTCAATCAATTGGCATAACATACTGTACAAATTTTGTTCTACATCCTACTTTGGTGAGTAGCAACTGGGATCTTAAAAGCTTGTAAGCAGCCATCTAGATGCAACAATGTGTCTCTCCTCACCCAGAGCAAAGAAGAATGAAGAAAACTGAAGACACATGGAAGCAATTAATCCAAGGGACTGTAGGCCATGTGATCCTTAGCCATGAAAACAGAAGAACTAGATAGTGCCTGGCTACCACTGTCAACCACTCAGAGGTGGACTGGTGTAGGAGATCCTGGATAGAGTGGGAGAACAATATGGAACAAACCCAAAATCATAAAGAATGACCAGTTTTGCCGGTCTGATAGAGCCTGGTGAGACCCCTGAGACTGTGGCCCCTAACCACCCTTCAGGTCTGAAATTGAACTCACTCCTGTGGCTTCCAGCCAAACAATAAACAGGTATATGGAGTGAACATTTACATCAGGTAGATACACTACTTGGAGCGATCAGTCATGGGAGAACAGAAAGGCAGTGTTTGCACAGGGAGACAGCTAGGGGCTGGGGGCAGGAATGCATGAGAGGGAAGGTGTGGTAGTTAAGCTTGTGTGTCAACTTGGCTAGGCCTGGTTGAGTGGTTGGGCACCTGGAGGTAGTTATTCCCCATGATGAGACTGGCGATCAGCTCCATGGTGGGATCCACCACAGCAGCTAAGTAGCTGCTTTAGGGATGTGGTATACTTCCTATACATAAGGAGAAGCCTTGGGGATAGTCTCTAGCTTATGGCACACTTGGACCCAGCATGTAGCTGTATCGTTGTTCAGCAGCCTGCCGTGATTTTCTGACCTTGGGACTTACAGTTGACTTGAATTAATGGTCTGCTGTATGGTTTGGTAACATCAGGACTGTGCCTAACTAACAATCCTTGGGCTTGTTAGCCTCAGCAGCCAGTAGCTGCCTGAGTGAAGAGGCACCTCTAGCTTCAGTGGGCCTGGAGCAAGAGGCAGAGCTGAAGCCCAATGTCAAGGGGCTTTCACCCAGCCTCTAGAGCCTGGTATTTTGAACTTAGACTTAAAGCCTTCAAATTGTAAGAATAAACTCCTGTTTGTTAAGGCCACCCTGTTTTCGGTATATTTCTTGTCAGAGCAGTACTAGGTAACTGGAATAGAATAATATGGGGAAGAGGTAACTATAGAGAGGAAGTGGGAAGAGAGCTGTTACATTGTGGGGACTTGCAGACAGTGCCATGAAACAGAATGTGTGTGAACTGCTGCATGGAAAATGAATTTGCTCTGTAAACTTTCACCCAAATCACAATAAAAATTTAAGAAAAACATATATCATCAGTGCTAAAATGAGGAAAATACAAGGAGAATTCAGACAGAGCAGTTAATCCAAAGTTAGAACTCTTGAAAGATGTGGTCTCTAAAGAAGAGTCTTGAAAATGAATAGGAGCTTACCATTCAAAGATCAGGGGGCTGGGAGAAGGAGGGTGAGGTGTGAGGGGGTGGGGAGTGTCCAGATAGAAGGACAGTACATTGAGAGGGCTGGATGGAAGAGAGAGCACAGCCCTGCTTGGGGACCTGAAATAATGACTTTCGGCTATAGGAGAAGACTTGGGAGGAGTTTGGACTTTATCTTGAGGGCAAAGAATGGCTATTGAGGACTGTAAGAGCATTTGGATTTTAGAAATATTGCTTTGATGCAGCAGTGAGATTAGGTGGAGGAGGACCAGAAAGGGGGCAGATGTATATTACTGACCCTTCAAGGCCATCCTAGGGTGAAGGTGAAGAAGGTGAGCCAAGAGAGAGCTCTGAATTCACTGTCAAGAGACCTGGGTTCTAACATACATGTTACAAACAGCTAATTGTGACTTTACGCAGTGAATTTGCTCTCTTTGTCCTGTAAAATGATGATTTCTAGGGTCATAAAAGGAGGTCTGGTGGTGCAGGGGTTAAAAGCATTCAGCTGCATCAAAAGATCAGTGGTTTGAACCCACCAACCACTCTGTGGGAGAAAGATGAGGCAGTCTGCTTCTGCAAAGATTTACAGCCTTGGAAACACTATGGGGGCAGTTCTACTTTGTCATAAAGGGTGGCATGAGTTAGAATCGACTCCATGGCAGTGGCAGTAGTTTTAAAGTCATAAAGGAGGATTCCAGGTGGTGTAATGGCTAAGTTTTTATCTGCTAATCAAAAGGCTGGTGGTTTGAACCTATCAGCCACTCCAAGGGAGAAAACAGTGGCAATCTGCTTTTGAAAGAATTTCAGTGTGGGAAACTATGGGACAGTCCAACTCTGTCCTATAGGGTCACTATGAGTTGGAAGCAACTCAATAACTGAGGTTTGGTTGTTTCATTTTAAGGTCATAGAAGTCGATTTCTGTGTAATTTTTAAGCCTTTCTATTAATTTAATAGGAGCTCTGGTGGCCTAGTGCCTAAGGCATGTGACTGCTAACCAGAAGGCTTACAGTTCAAACCCACCAGCCACTCCTTGGAAGGAAGACGGGGCAATTTACTTCTGTAGTGATACTGCCTCAGAAACCCAAGGAGGGGTCACTATGAGTCGGGTCCGACTCGACAGCACATAACATAACATTAATTTGATTGGGGTCCTGGAGTGGTATGCACAGTGGCCAATCAAAAGGTTGGAGGTTCAAGCCCACCCAGTGGTACCTTAGAAGAAAGGTCTGGTGATCTACTTCCAAAAATTCAGTCATTCAAAACAGTATGGATCACAGTTCTACTCTGACGCCTGTGGGGTCGCCATGAGTCCAAATCAACACACCAGCAATGGTACTGCTGCTACTATTACTGTGAGCAGCTGCTGCTTATTTTTTTCCATATCTTTTATCTTTTCATCTATCTTCTCTCTGTCTCTCTTGAAATTTGATTTGATATTAGAAATGCTGAAGCTAGAAACATCTGGCTTGTTTGATTTTGATTCCAAGTTTTGGTTCTGTTTTCCTATGCCTTTTCCCCTGTGTTTAATCCTTATATTATTTATTGAAAGCTGGACAATGAATAAGGAAGACCGAAGAACAGTTGATGCTTTTGAGTTGCGGTGTTGGTGAAGAGTACTGAAAGTACTATGGACTGCCAGAAGAACTAACAAATCTGTCCTGGAGGAAGTGCAGCTGGAACACTCCTTGGAAGTGAGAATGGCCAAACTTTGTCTCACCTACTTTGGTCATGTTGTCAGAAGGAACCATTCCCTAGAGAGGGAAATTATGCTTAGTAAGTGGAGGGTCAGTGTGGTGGTCATGTTTTTGTGTTAACTTGGCTAGGTCTGGTTGAGTGGCTGGGCAGCTGGATGTGGTATTCCCCATGATGAGACTGGCAATCAGCTCCATGGTGGAATCTACTGTGAGCAGCTGAGGAGCTGCCTTTGGGTATGTGGTCTGCTTCCTGTATATAAGCAGCAGCTTTGGGAATAGTCTCTAGCTTATGACATGCTTGGACCCTGCATGTAGCTGTGTCATTGCTCATCAGCTTGCCATGCTGTGCCGACTTTGGGACTGACAATGGACTCGAGTTAATGGCCTGCCGTGTGGTTTGGTAACATCGACACTGCCTTTTTTATTTGTCAGCCTTGGGCTTATCAATTTCAGCAGCTAGCAGCTGTCTGAGTGAAGAAAAGCCTCTAGCTCCAGTGGGCCGGGAGCAGGAGGCAGAGCTGAACCCCAAGATTGAGGGGCTTTCACCTAGCCCCTAGAGCCTGGCACTTTGAACTTGGACTTAAAGCCTCCAAACTGTGAGGGAATAAACTCCTGTTTGTTAAGGCCATCCCATTTGTGGTATATTTCTTGTCAGAGTAGCACTAGGTAAGCAGAACAGTCAGTGAAAAAGGGGAAGACTCTCAATGAGATGGATTGACCCCGTGGCTGCAACGATTGGCTCAGGTATAGAAGGGATTGTGAGGATGGCGCAGGATGGGCAGTGTCTCATTCTGTTGTACAACGGGTCACTGTGACTTGGAGCCAACTTGTTGTTGCAGCCTAACAACACAACATTATTTATTGATGGTGATTTCTGGGCTATTCATTTGCAGGAAAAACTAGAATTATCTTTTCTTTGGTGGCATAGTGCCTAAGGCATTTGACTGCTAAACCAGAAGGCTGGTGGTTCAAACCCACCAGCCACTCTTTGCAAGGAAGATTGGACGATCTACTTCCATAGAGATCCCACCTTGGAAACTCAAGGAGGGGTCACTATGAGTTAGGAATAACTCGATGGCAGTGAGGTGTTTTTTTTTTTTTTTTAATGCAAGAAGTTTTTTTTTCCTCCCCTCTATAGTAAAAGGACTTCTGAATTCTGTACTCTGTAATATTGTCTTTTTCCTTCCTTTGATTCTAGTCTTTATAAGCCCCCAATGAGATTCTTACTTCTGGCTATGGCTTGCTTTTTTCCACATTGCCTTGTCTGCCCAGAATAACTTCCAGATGAATCTGTATCTTGCCCTTCCTTCTCCTCCTTCAAAACCATTGCTGAAACCCTCAGGATCTGCAAAAGCTCATTGCATTAATGTTCTCCTAATGTTGCTTGTCATCAGCCAAACTGGACTTACTCACACATTTCAATTGCAGTCTCTTCAAGGCTAGGATTTCATTTCATTTTCTTATTTTTGCCCACTAAGTTTTAGCAGCTCAAAAGGGCCACGCATCCCTGGCACCCCATGAATAAATGAAACCACACACTGTAATAATGACAGTAGGGCATGCACTCCTCTACCTGCCGACAGAGCAAACTGTTCTTTTTACTATTTTGCAAAATCCTAACGACTCACTGGAGGTTTCTTCCCACCTACCTGATTCTGAGCCCAGTGAGTTATAAACATATTTTATTTAACAAATTCATTTTTATTACTACAGTCAGCTCCTATCACAATAGTTAAAGTTCTGTTTGCAAGTTCATAACTTGGCTATAAAATTTTGCTTCAGGCAGATATTCTGGTCTAATGACTCTTGGCGCAAAATGTCATTATTAGAATTTTTTTAAAACACCAAAGAAAGAAAAAGTATGCTTTGACTTAAAAAAAAAAAGGGGGAGGAAACTTTTTACCCTCTATTATTTCGTATTGAAGAAATGCTCCTCTCCTACCCCAGCAACAAAGAACTGCCAAATTTCAGCTATCAAAATCTAGAAAGTAAAATAGACTAAACTCCCTCCTCAGTGTTTCTTAATGGGGTGCTATTGGCATTTTGACTGGGATAATTTTCTTTGTGCAGGCCTGTGCTGTGCTGAGCAGGGCATGCATTTAGCATTCCTGATGCCCCTGCTTCTGCTACTGTCCCCTTCCTTCCACTCCCTAACTAGAGGGAATGGGTTGGCAACAAAACTCAGCCTTTCTGCCTTTTCCGTTTCACTCATATACTGCAGGAAGATTATGGCCCACTGGCTTGGAGCAGTTCTAATTTAGTCAGAATGAAGTACTGGAGCAGGCAAGATAAAAACGTTGACTTAGTTACCTGGTCAGCTATAGGTAGAAGTATGCAACTACAGAGTAGTACAAAGGGTTAATGTTAATTGAAAGGTTTGAGGCTCAAGCACATCAAAAGATGCCACAGAAGAAAAGTCTGGTGACCAACTTTTGAAAAACTAGCCTTTAGAAACTCTATGGAGCATGGTTCTACCCTGACACAGATGGGTCATGATAACTCAATGGCAACTGGTTTTTACCCTCAAAAATCTTCTGTGTTCCTCTTTTGCCTTTTTTTTTTTTTTTTTAAGGATTTTCCCTACAAATCAATTGCTTTTTGGATGCCTGAGTTCCTCCTGGTAGCCTCCTGTCTGAGGCCTGCTCTTTCTCCATGCGGCCATCAAAATGTATCTGATTTTCACCTACGTTCTCAGGGACCTATTTTCTTTCCAACGTAGCAGTTACTTCATCAACCAAACCTTGAAAATGACTCACCTTGTTGTACCTCTTAGCAAGGGTGATACTCCAAACATGTAACAATGGACATGGCACAGGTCTGGACAACTCAGAATGGACACAGGTGGAGTCTCCACCCCTGATGTCCCATGCTGTGTCCAGTGTTACTCCTTTAGTTGCTGAATCTTGAGGTGGTCAGGAGGAAGCTGGGGTGAGGAAGGATTAGGGTGAGTGAAGTGGTGAAGAGAATGCAACTTGGGGGTCTCAGGGAAGTTGTTATTTATTAACTAGAAAGGAAGTGCTTCAATGTTTAAATGACTGATAAAGCAGTATGGTGTGTGCTAGCTGAATATCAGGTCTACCTCTAGGGAGTTTTGCATTTAAAAATGAGATTCCCTGGATCCTCAATGCCTTATTTTAAAGCAATAAATGATATTTTTAGACATCATAGCAAGTTACCGAGGAATGACTAGTGGCCTGCAAACATTTTAAATTTGTATATTCTCAAAATTATTATTCTTATTGATTTCTTTCTTTTTTTTTTTTTTTTTTTTGACATCGAAAGTGTAGACTCCATCAGCTAAATATTTTCCTTTTGATGGTTTAATTTAAATGAAATTTATTCTGGTCTATGGTGTGAGTGAGAATTTGATTTTTTTTTTTTTTTTTTAGTAGCACTTTTCCCATCATTAGTTGCAAAGTCTGTCTATTTTCATTGGTGATTCTTAGTTGATTCTTATTTATATCAGCCTTGGTTTTAGGGCAGTTGATATAATTTCATTCTGCTATTTGTTCTTTCTTACATCAGCAACACCTGGTTTTAGTTGCGACTTTGTTAATACATTATCAGATGGGGTAGAGTTCTCCCTTTCAAATTTCTTAGCTATTTTTCTGAATAAACTTTTTAGTTGTTGTTGTTGTTGTTATGTGCCATGGAGTTGGACCCGACTCATAGCGACCCCTCCTTGGGTTTCCAAGGCAGTATCACACTACGGAAGTATATTGCTCCATCTTACTTCCAAGGAGTGGCTGGTGAGTTAGCAGTCAAGCCTTCTGGTTAGCAGTCAAGTACCTTAGGCACTATGCTACCAGAGCTCCAACTTTTGAGTAGTTGTATCAAATTCTTCCTCCCTTATAAATACCACCATAATAATCTTACTGCAATTTTATTTAGAAGATCATTAAATGCAAGAAGGAAAGAACTGACATTTTTACTCTACTCAGTTTTTATACTTAGGAATATTATGTATTTATTCTTGCATTTGGAGCATTTATGTGGTACAAAGAGCTCATGCACTTGACTGCTAACGGAAGGGTTGGAAGTTTATCTTTCATCCAGAGGTGACTTGGAAGGCCTGGTGATCTACTTCCAAAACATCAGCCACTGAAATCTCTATGGAGCACAGTTCTATTCTGACACACCATAGGGTCACCATGGGTCAGAATAGCCCCAATGGCAATTGCTTTTTTTATCCTTGCATTAAAATCTTCTTTTATATTTCTCAGTGAAATTTTACAGTTTTCTTCATGTAGGTCCTATTCTTTTTTGGGTTACTATTAAGTATCTTCCTTTTTTTTTTTTTTTTTGTCGTTACTTTTATGAACAAAGTCATTTTCCCATTTTTTTGTATCAACTAACTGGTTGCTGAGCTCTGGTGGCAGTATGGTTAAAGCATTTAGCTGCTTACCAAAAGATTGGTGGTTCAAAGTCTCCAGCTGTTCTGCAGGAGGAAGATGTGGCAGTTTGTTTCTATAAGGATTTACAGCCCCAGAAACCATATGGAGCAGTACTACTCTGCCCTATAAGGTCACTGTGAGTTGGAATCAACTCCTTGGGAGTCGGTGGTTTTTGTTTTTTTTTTTTTGGAATTGGTTACTGTAGAGTGGGGTGTATTAGAATCCTTCAAACTTCATTGTCTGCTCTACTATGCACCCATGAGTGCTTCCAAGTAGACTCTCTAGGATGTTCTCTGGCCCACCTTCCTTCAAACACAGATTATGACAGGAGTGCTGGAAGCCTGAAATTGACCATGGTGCTTGTAAATGCATTTTGGTGTTATTTTCAATGTGATTCTGGTAACACAGTTTTTGCAGAAAGAAAAAAATAATTGCTTATTTTGACTAAATTTGAGTTTTTCTTAAATATTCACAATGGGAAGAGTTGAACCCCGGACTCTTAGGGGAAATTCATGTTAACAATTACACAAGGACTCAGAGGGCATGTTCAATAATACAAGAACCAAACCAAAGCCACTGCCATTGAGTCAATTCTGACCCAGAGTGACCCTCATAAGGTTTCCAAGGCTGTAGATCTTTATGGAAGTAGACTGCCTTATCTTTCTCCTGCAGAGCAGCTGGTGAATTCAAACTACCAATCTTTTGGTTAGCGGCTGAATGATTTAATCATTATACCACCAGAGCTCCTTATGTTCAATAATAGTTTATTTTAAATGTCAATTATTTACTGAATAGAAGAGTAGCTCAAGAGGGATTAGAAGATGTATTTTCTTTGAAATTGATGACCTCTTTAAAGT
Source organism: Orycteropus afer afer (assembly GCF_000298275.1). Classification (NCBI taxonomy): domain Eukaryota; kingdom Metazoa; phylum Chordata; class Mammalia; order Tubulidentata; family Orycteropodidae; genus Orycteropus; species Orycteropus afer. The sequence continues at coordinate 34,242 of NW_006923500.1, read as the reverse complement.
CTAGTGATAAACATAGGATGCCTGTGCTTTACTTGTTTCTTCTAAACAACCAGCAAATCTGCTCCGGAAGAAATTCAATTTCTCCCTGAAGGAGGGTAAACGAAGAGAGGCTCACTCAAACACAGACAATTGACTCGACAAGCTCTCCAACAGAAAATGAAGCTGAATGGGAATTGAAATAGCTTTAGGGACCCCTAGTCTGTGCCCAGTTAACCATGTTAGCTGTGCTTCAGGTGTAAAAAGAAAAGAAATTATGGCTAAGAGAAGGGTGCCCTTAAAGGACTGGGGATCATAAATCATTGTAATTATGTCATTGCATAAATAATCCCAGAACTCAAATAAAACTTCATATCTGGTATTGTTTTTTCAGTGGACTGGAGATGAGGTCTATTACTTTTTTGTTGCCCAAACAGGATTTCTGTGCTTTGAGCTAAATTCATTGTGGAGCTAGAAGAGTACTTTCCAGGCTGATATATTGGATTATTGTCAAGAACATCAAAGGTTAAGCACATCAGTGGCTACAAGTTTTCACTAATGTAGATTTCTTTCAATCACTCTGAGCTAGGAGATAGTCAAGGTGCCTAGGATGCTGGGATATTGGGTTGGTGGTTGACAACTGACACCAAGTGTTGCTTTGGGATGAGGCATAATATGAAGTTACTCTAATGACCTCTGTTCCTAACCCAAGTACATTGCAAAGGCAATGTAAGTAGCTGGTACAAAGAATTGTAATATTTGAGACATCTATTCCTTTATTTGTTCACTTTTCATCTGTGACAAGACTGAGATGGTAAAAAAGAAAAAAAAAAAAATTACTGTTGAGTCAACTCCAATTCATGACCACCTCATACATGTCAAAGCAGAATGTGCTGTGTCAGGTTTAGAGGCTGAGTTTTCGGAAGTAGGTTACTAGGCCTTTTTTTCTGAGGTTCTTTGAAAGCGGCTGCAGTTACTTTGTCCTTGAATAAGGCAATTGTTGTGATTTCCTGACCACCAGCCTCAGCATATCCTGGGAACTTGTTAGAAAGGCAGATTCTCAGCCCCACCTTGGATCTACTGACTGAAATTTTGGGTGTGGAATCCACCAATATTTTAACAAACACTACAGATGATCTGATGCATACAAGTTTGAGAGTCACTGGCTCACAGAATTATTTCAGGTTCCACCTCTCCCTTGTCATTTTGATTTTCTTTTGATTCTGGTCTCTGTTGCCTTGTACAGTACCTGTAAATTTCTTTGGTCTCTAGCCCCTTTTGCACTGATGCTACTTTTGGTTGGTCAACCTGACTTTCTGAACAGAATTCTTCCCAGGGCTACAAGACTGTTCTTTTCAGATCCATGAATGAAAACACATGCGAGTATCTGTCTTTGATGCCTGAGTCTGGTGCCCATTATAGCAAGATCATCATCCAATATCATCAGCGTTCACAGCTAAAAAACAGGCCAATTCATGATCGAGACAAGGTAGCAAAGTACTTAAGAGCCTGGCTTTGGAAATAAACAGACCAGATTCAAATCTCGGCTTTACCATTTGCAAAGTAGGTAAACAATTGACGCATTGGAGTTGTGGTGTTGGTAAAGAATATTGAATGGGCCATGGACTGCTAGAAGAACAAACAAATCTGTGTTGGAAGAAGTACAGTCAGAATGCCCCTTAGAAATGAGAATGGCCAGACTTTGCCTCTTGTATTTTGGTCATGCTGTCAGAAGGAAACAATCCCTGGAGAAGGATCTCATACTTATTAAGGTAGAGGGTCAGCAAAAAATGGGACGATCTTCAAGTAAATGGGCTGACACAGTGACGGTGATAAAGGGCTCAAGCATGGCAATGATTGTGAGGATGGTGCAGGATTGGACAGTGTTTTGTTTTGTTGTGCACAGGATTGCTATGATTTGGAACTGACTCGGTAGCACCCAACAACCACAACAACAAGTAGGTGGACGTAAGAAGCAACTAAAGGATAATAACTATCTCCAAAGCGTTATTGTGGTAAGTGCAGGAAATAATCTATTAGAGCAACAGCACACTTGTCACACTGCAGGAGATGTAAAGATGGGTTGCAATATTGCCCATTAGCCTTCAGGGTTTCTGCCTAGAATGACTGGGGCTATCAGCAATCACTTCCATCCAAGGCAGCCTCTTTCATTTCTCCCTGTGTGCTGTAAAAATATTACTAATTTCTAGACCATGAGGTATGAGGTAAATATGTTGGGAAGCACAGTTCTACAGAAGTGCCTTGGACAGCTTGTGGCACCCCATCGGTCTTTAATAAATTGTGGTAGTTGTTATCTCTGACTATAGATTGGGTCTACCATGAAGACTAATGGCAAGTGGTGCAATGGCTGTCCTGAAGACCTTTGCAGCTCCAAGGAAAGCCCAGGAGCAAATTTTAAGTGCCAGAAGAAAGAAGGGACCCAGAGGGACTCACAACCTCAGTTATTCCATGATCTGGGGTCAACATCAAGAGCGATGCGCATTACTGTGATATTGCTACCTTCATCTGTGGTTACCTTCCTTGGCTTGGTGGCTTCTTGGGCAGCAAATTTCCAATACAAATTCCAATACAAACAGTTTATTCCTCCTTTGTTCTGCTATGTGGTATCCGGTGGAGCAGTTATTCTAGTGTGTTTTGTAGACACTCAACTTCTCATGCATGATTTAGATTTGTTCAATTGTGTAGAAATACTCTTCCCCATATACACAAATGTGTGTGTGTAAAGTCCTCATAAACTTTGTATTGTTTTATTCTTTAATCATCAACTGAATGAGATTTCTGGAGTGAGTGAAGACAAGGTATATGATCAATAGGAAGACAGCATTTACTTTGCAAAATAGACTCTCTTTACCATAAAATATACAAATACCCTCTCAAGAAATGTGATGGCTTTGAGAAACACATGTTTTAGAATGTTAATTTTTAAAATTTACATTAACAATTTAAAAAGTAAGATCTTGCATTTGATGTTAAAGGAAGATAAACATGAGAACTCCAATGGAATTGCATGGATTATAACCAAAAAAATTCAAACCCATTGCTGATGCGTCGATTTTGACTCATGGCGATCCCATAAGCTACAGAGTAGAACAGTGCTCCATAGGCTTTTCTTGGCTGTAATCTTTATGTAAGCAGATTGCCAGACCTTTCTTCTGTGGCCCTGATGCATGACTTTGAACCAAGGTTTTGGATAGTAGCTGAGTGCAAATCATTTGACCCACCCAGAGACCTTGCATGGAAATTACCAAACCAAAAAACCAAACTCACTGTCATTAAGTCGGTTCTGACTCACAGCAACCTCTCCTTGTGTTTCCAAGGAAGCATCTCTAGATTGCCCAGTCGTCCTTCTGAGGAATGACGGGTGCCTTTGAACTGGCAGCCTTCTGGTTAGCAGTCAAATGCCAAATAAATAATCCTAAGAACTGAATAGTTTAGTCTTATTTTACAGATGAAAAAACTGAGGCTCAATGTTTTAAGCAAATAGTTTAATCACATAGCAAATAAAGAGCATGACTATGATTAAAACCTTGTGCTGTCTAAACTAGTTCTGTCTAACTCTCATACAAATTTTCAGCCTCTTGTCTTTGCCTTCCTAGAGACTGGAGCAAAATGTGATGTGGGCTGGAAGCCAGACTGAAGAGGCAAATTGGGAGGGTGTATTGAAGTTAGAGGAAATGACTAATATACAGAGAGACTTAGGTAAAGATGAGGCAAAGTAGGCATGGAAGGGGCATAGTTGTCAACATGAGGTGAAAGGTCTGAGCCAATATATATAGGAAATAGAGGTATTTAGGAAGAGGTACATGACTCAGTTAAACTATTGAAGCCCATGATTAGGGATTTTATTGAAGTACAAAATAATTTTTAAATAGTTGGGCATTCCTCCTTCCGTAGTGATACTGCCTCAGAAACCCAAGGAGGGGTAGCTATGAGTCAGGGCCGACTCGATGGCAAACAACAACAACAACAACAACAATAGTAATCTCTTCTATAATATTATAGTATAGTAACTTAGTTCATCTCATGTACTTTGGATATGTCTTCAAGAGGGATCTGTCCCTGGAGAAGGACATCATGCTTAGTAAATTAGAGGTTAACCAAAAAGAGAAAGACTTCAATGAGATGGATGAATACAGTGGCTGTAACAATGGGCTCAAACACAGCAATGATTATAAGGATAGCACAGTACCAGGCAATGTTTCATTCTACTGTAAATGGGCTCACCAGGAGTCTGAAGAGATTCAGAAACTTGCCCTTGAATGGAGAGTAGCTAAAGCAAATGGAAGAATCGACAAAATAAAAGAGCTGAACAGAAGATTTCAAAGA
>NW_006923500.1:0-3089 GCF_000298275.1 Orycteropus afer afer | reverse complement strand
GTGTATAGTAGAGCTGACAAGGGGCAAGGTTGTGGTCACAGCTTGGGTCACAGCCAGCTACCCAGAGGGACCAAGTAGTTGAACCTGTGGGCTTGGGACCATAGTCACAGGGGACATCAAGCTCAATTGGCATTACATACTATAAAAAACACTGTTCCACCTCCTACTTTGATGAGTAGTGACTGGGATCTTATCTAGATGCAACCATGGGTCTCTCCTTATCCAGAGCAAAGAAGGATTAAGAAAACCAAAATTCATGGAAACAATTAGTCCTAGCAACTGGTACACCATCCGATCTGTAGCCTATACGACTATGAGACCAGAAGAACTAGATGGTGCCGGCTACCACTGTCATCCACTTAGAAGGGGATCTATGTAGGAGATCCTTGATGGAGAAGGAGAATAATGTGGAACAAAACTCAAAATCATTTGGAAAAAAAAGGTGGGGACCAGGTTTGCTGCTCCAATAGAGCCTGGTGGAACCACTGAGACTATGGCCCCAGCTCCCCTTCAGATCTTGAATTGAACCCACACCTGTGGTATCCAGCCAAACAAAAGACAGGCATATGAGTTGAACATTTACCTGAGGTAGATACACTACTTGGAGAGAACGATCATGGGAGAAAGAAGGGCTGGTTACGCACAGGGAGATAGCTCAGGGGGCAGGAGTTCATGGAGGGATGGACAGGGAAGAGCTAACCATGGGGAAAAAGTGGGAGGGGAGCTGTTGTGTTGTGGTAAATTGTGGTCAATGTCATGAGACAAAGTATGTGTGAACCACTGTATGGAAAGTGAATTTGCTCTGTAAACCTTCACCCAAATCACAATAAAAAAATAAGAAAAAAGATATATTAAAAAAAAAGATACTTTGCATGATATCAGTCTTAAAATTTATTGAGACTTGTATTTTGGCCTAACATATGTGCTATATAGCATATTCTATACCATGGAGAATGTTCTCTGTGTGCTTGAGAAACATGAACACTCTGCTATGGCCGGGTGGAACATTCTGTGTATCTTTTTGGGACTACATACCGCTAGATCATTTTTCAAAAAAAATCCATTCTGCCTATGTCTGCTCTTTAATTGGACAGTTTAATTACTGCAAGTAATTACCAACAAGGAAGGATTTCTGCCATTTTGCTATTTGTTGTCTGTATGTCAGACCTTTTTCATCCCTTAATTCCTCCATTACTGGTATCTTGTGTTATTAATTGGGTTTTTCTAGTGTACTGTTTTTATTTCTTTTTTCTGTATATATCTTAATTTTTATTTTCCTATTGGTTTCCCTAGGGATTACAATTAACATCTTTACTTTATAACAATCAAGGTTAAATTAATATCAATTTATTTTAACAGTATACAAAATCTACTTATTTATAGCTCTTTTTCCCCTGACCCTGCTATGTTGGTATTGTCACAAATTAAAGCTTTATAGATTGAGAGCTATTAACCTATATTTATAATTATTGTTTTATTTGTCTTTTAAAGCATATTAAGAAAACAATCAAACAAACTCATTGCCATTGAGTTAGGTCCAACTCATAGCGACCCCTCCTTGGGTTTCCAAACCAATATCTCTATGGAAGTCAGGTGTCCAATCTTCCTTTATAGGCATGGCTGATGGGTTTGAACTTCCAGCCTTCTGGTTAGCAGTCAAATGCCTCAGGCACTACACCACCAGAGCTCCCTATAGGAGGGAAAAAAAAGAAAAAAAAAAAGACATTACAAACTCAAAATACAGTAACACTGCCTTTTATATTTACTTCTGTCACTACCTTTGCTGTTCTTTATTTCCTCATATGACTTTGCATTTCTGTCTAGTGTCCTTTCATGTCAGCCTGAAGGACTCTGTGGTAGTTATGTTTGCATGTCAACTTGGCTTGGCCTGTTGAGTGGCTGGGCAGCTGGTGGTAGTTATTCCCCATGATGAGAATGGCAATCACCTCCATGGTGGGATCTACCACAGGCAGCTAAGTAGCTGCCTTTGGGATACGGTCTGCTTCCTGTATATAAGGAGAAGCTTTGAGAATGGTCTCTAGCCTATGGCACGCTTGGACCCTGCATGTAGCTGTGTCATTCCTCAGCAGCCTGCTGTGATCTGCCAACCTTGGGACTTACAATGGACTTAAATTAATGGCCTGCCATGTGGTTTGCTAACATCAGGAATGTACCTTTTTACTTGTCATCCTGGGACTTCTCAGCCTCAGCAGCCAGCAGTTGTCTGAATGATGACTCTAGCTCCAGTGGGCTGGGAGCAGGAAGGAGGCAGAGCTGGACCCCAAGGTTGAGGGGCTTTCACCTAGCCCCTAGAGCCTGGCCCTTTGAACTTGGACTTAAAGTCTCCAAATTGTAAGAATAAACTCCTGTTTGTTTAAGCCATCCCATTGTGGTATATTCTTGTCAGAGCGGCACTAGGTAACCAGAACAGATTCCCTTTAGCACTTTTTGTAGGTTAAGTCTACTAGTGATAACTCCCTCAGTTTTTGTTTATCTGAGTATGTCTTATTTTTCCTTCATTATTAAAGAATCAGGAGCTCTGGTGGTGTAGTGCCTAAGACATTTGACTGCTAACCAGAAGGCTGGCAGTTCAAACCTACCAGCCACTCCTCAGAAGGAAGGTTGGGCAATCTACTTCTGTAGTGATACTGCCTTGGAAACCTAAGGAGGGGTCACTATGAGTTGGATCTGACTCGATGGCAGTGAGTTTGGTTTGGTATTAAAGAAGAGTTTTACTGGATATATAAGTTTTGCTTAATAACTTTATTATTTTTTTTATTTTTTAGAGCACTTTAAATATGTCATTTCACTGTCTAAAGGTGCAAAGTGTTGGTGAATTTAGAAGTGCCACCTTGAAAAAGCAGGCTCTTCACCCATTAGAATGAGGTCCAGGAACTGTTATAACAGTTTATGTCACCTAAAATCAAGGTGACATAGCCCCAGGAATATAAGTGAGGAGAGATAACTCAGGGACGCCCAAAGAAACAGGCCAGAAAAGCAGGAGAAAGGGGATTAAAAGCCAGGAAGCCAGACAGAGGAACAGTCAGCCACAGGGACCCAGGTGGGGGTGATACAAGAGGTCTCCAACA
>NW_006923499.1:43760-45094 GCF_000298275.1 Orycteropus afer afer | reverse complement strand
TTTTTTTTTTTTTCCTGTGTTTTCTTTAATCTGTCTCTCAATCCTTTCAAGTTACCTAACTATAATTATTTTGAATTCCTTATCAGAGATCTCCAATGCTACTTCCTCCTCAGGGATGTTTTCTGGGTCTATAGCCTGTTTCCTTGTTTCTAAAACTTTATCTTGCTTCTTTGTGTGGACTGTGATGTTCTGTTGTCTCAGAGAATCGTGGTGTTGTATTTAGATCTCCGTTAGCTGTTTGTGAAGAGCAGCCAAGGGTGATTCAGGCTCTTCTTGCTGGTTTTTTATCATTGGCCCATTCATGAAGAAGGAGATGGTGGCTTTTTCTAAGTAAGTGAAGTTGCAGGAGGTGTGGGTGTAGTTGTATCTTATGGGGACTGTTGATGTCTCCCACTCAGTTACACAAAAATTACAATTGAATAACCATCAAAAAACTAAAAGCACATGGAGAAAAAATACACCATGTAATCACACAGAAACAGTAACCAAAAAAAGAAAAAGGGGAAAAAAAGAAGAAGAAAAAAGCAAGCAAATTTGCAATATCTGGGGATTGGGCTCTAAAAGAAAAAAGGTAGAAAAGGAGAATAATGAAGATAAAAATAGGAATAATGCAAAAAGAAAAACAAGCAATGGAGTTTACCATGAGAAAAAAAGGAGGACAAAAAAGAATTTAAATTAAAAAAAAAGAAAATAACCAGGAACAGGGAAAAGAAAAAAAAAAAAAAAAGCTTGAAACTAGGACCTGGGAGGAGAAAAATAAATAATAATAGTAAAAAAGGACACATGTATTATTAATAATAGTAGTTTTAACATAGACTAATACAAGCAAACTAAACACCAGAAAAAAAGAAAGAAAGAAAAAAAAAGAAAGAAAAGAAAAAATCCGTGGAGTACAGGGCAGGGCACCAAGGCTCTGTCCGAGCACACAGACTGGGATGGAGTTCCTGCAGGCCCAGAAGGTAGGTGGGAGTGGGGGATGGCTGCACCTCCATTCACCAAGCGGGTGTGTGGTATAAGAGTAACAAGAGGAATGTCGCACCTTTTCAGTTCTGCAGGTCCAGAGTGTCCTTGGGGTTACTGGCAAACAGAACCTGTTCTTAAGCCCCTGGAATCTGGTAGAGCACTGTCTCTTTAAATATCCAAAATGGTCAAGCTGCTTGTAAACATTCAATATGGCAGCCCCCCAGACTAGCAAAAGTCTACAGCTCAGCCCGTCTCTCTCTTCACCGCTGCTTGCCATTTTATTCCACAGCCACCAGAGCAGTCCTCTGTGGAGTCTCTGGCTAACAGGGCTGACTTTTAGGTTAATTAGTAGGTCCTACCACCATTCAGGA
>NW_006923499.1:41043-43330 GCF_000298275.1 Orycteropus afer afer | reverse complement strand
CCCCAAATATTTAGTTTATCTTCTGCTGTTTGTGCATCTTGGGTTATGCTTGATATTCTATTTATACCATAAATTAAGCCCACTAAATTTGCCCTTATTTTTTTCCTTGATGAAGTTGAAGTTTTAGGTTTCACACTTAATTCTTTGATGCATCTGGAGTTAGCTTTTGTGTGTGGTATGAGCTATGGATCTTCTTTCATTTTCTGCAAATGGAAATCTAGTTTTGCCAATGCTATTGGTGAAAGAGACTATCTCTTCCCCATTTAATGGATATCAACCCTTTGTACAAAATCAACTGACCATTGGTCAATGGATTTATTTCTAGTTTCTCAATTCTGTTCCACTGGTCTATGTGCCTTTCATTGTACCAATACAAGGCTGTTTGACAACTGTAGCTGTGTAGTATGTTTTGAGATCTGGGAGTGTGGGACATTCTACTTTGTTCTTCTTCAGTAGTGCTTTGCTTATCTCAGGTCTCTTTCCTTTCCATATGAAATTAGTAATTGGCTTGTCCATGTCTTTAAAGAATATTGATGGAATCTGAATTGGGATTGCATTGAATGTAAAGATTGCTTTCAGTAGTACTGACATTTTCACAAAGTTCAATCTTCCTATTCATGAGTGGAGTACGCTCTTCCATTTATGTATATCTCTTACAGTTTTTTTAAGTACTGTTTTATAGTTTTCTTTGTTTAGGTAATTTGTGTTTGTGGTATGATTTATTGCCAAGCATATGATGTTTTTGGTAAAGAGGGTGTCAGGGTTGTATCCTCTCACCATAGTTATTCAATCTGTATGCTGAGCAAATAATCTGAGAGATGCACTATATGAAGAATGGGCATCAAGATTGAAGGAAGACTCATTAATCACCTGCAATATGCAGAAGACACAACTTTGCTTGCTGAAAGTGAGGATGACTTGAAGAATTTACTGGTGAAGACTGAAGACTATAGTCTGTAGTATGCATTAAATCTCAATATAAAGAAAACAAACATCCTCATAACTGGACCAGTAAGCAGTATCATAATAAGTGGAGAAAAGATTGAAGTTGCCAAAGATTTCATATTACTTGGCTCCATGACCAATACCAGTGGAAGCAACAGTCAAGACATCAGATGATGTGTTGCACTGGACAAATCTCCTGAAAAAAGACCTCTTTCTAGTGCTGAAGAACAACGATATCTCTTTGAAGACTAAGGTGCACCAAACCCAAGTCATTGTCTTTTCCATCACCTCATATGCATATGAGAGCTGGACAATGTATAAGGAAGATCAAAGTAGAGTTGATGCTTTTGAGTTACAGTGTTGGCAAATACTGAAGGTACAATGGACTGCCAAAAAACTAACAAATCTGTCCTGGAAGAAGTGATGCTGCAATGTTCCTTAGAAGCAAGAATGACCAGACTTTGCCTCACCTACTTTGGTCATGTTGTCAGAGGGACCATTACTTGGAGAAGGATATCATGCTTGGTAAAATGGAGGATCAGTGAAAAAGGAAGACATTCAATGAGATGGATTGACACAGTGGTTGTAATTACTGGATCAGGCATAGCAAAGATTGTGAGGCTGGCACAGAACTGGGCAGTGTTTTATTCTCTTATACACTATCAGTCAGAGCCAACTTGATGGCATCTAACAACACAACAATTGTCAATTGTATTGATTTCCTTACTTCCTTTTCAAAGACTGCTTTGCTGGGTTGGAGGAATCCAACAGAATTTTGTATGTTGATCTTGTATCCTACCAGTATGCTAAATTTTTCAATAAGTTCCATTAGTTTTGTTCCTAAGTTTCTTGGGTGTTCTATATATAGGATCCTATAAATATCAGCCCCAGGGATACAGGTGAGAAGAGACAACCCAGAGATGCCCAAAGCAGCAGGCGGGAAGAGCAGGAGAAAGGAGATTAAAAGCCAGGAAGCCAGAGAAAGAGCAATCAGCCAAAGGGATTAGGTGAGGAGAGGAAACTCAGGCCTTCCCAGAGCAGCAGGCTGGAAGAGAAGGAGAAAGGGGATAAAAGCCAGGAACCCAGAAAGAAGAGCAGTCAGCCCCAGGGTTATAGGTGAGGAGAGACAACTCAGGGATGCCCAAAGCAACAGGCCAGAAGAGCAGGAGAAAGGGGATTAAAAGCCAGGAAGCCAGACAGAGGAACAGTCAGTGACAGGGACCCAGGTGGGGGTGATACAAGATACAAACTTGTCTGTCAGTTTGTCCTACTGTGGTGACATGTAGACATGAGTTTTGAGGCTGAGCCTCTGGTGCTTAAAACCCAGCGAAATGCACCTGGT
>NW_006923499.1:12789-14070 GCF_000298275.1 Orycteropus afer afer | reverse complement strand
CTGAAAGTACCATGGACTGCTAAAAGAACTAACAGATCTGTCCTGGAGGAAGTGCAGCCAAAATGCTCCTTGGACATGAGAATGGCCAGATTTCATCTCATCTACTTTGGTCATGTTGTCAGAAGGGACCATTCCCTGGAGAAGATGTCATACTTGGTAAGGAGGAGGGTCAATGAAAGACAGGAAGGTCTTCAATGAGATGGATTGACACGGTGGCTGAGATGATTGGCTCAGGTAAAGCAGGGATCATGGAGCTGGCACGAGATCGGGCAGTGTTTTGTTCTGCTGTGCATTGCGTCGCTATGAGTCGGAAACAACTCGATGGCACCTAACAACAACCGCTCCTGTATTCACAATACTTCCATGTGAACCAATGACACAGAAGGAATTACTACCAGTGTGTATGCAAGAAACTTGCTTACTTTCTGAACAGAGCCTCGAGACATGTTTTTACTTCTCTATCTCCAACTGATTTATCTACCAAAATAGGGCTTATAAAAGGCAAGGAAACTTAAACTGTTTTATGAGCAGTGGGTTGAATTTTAATAGCATCATTAGGCTATGGTGTGTGACTTATTGTCACTCTAAAATGTGCTTTATATGGAAAAGCAAAAGCTAATAAAAGTGTTATTTAAGTGATAACTTCATTCAGTGAAGGTCAGATGTAAATGTATAGCAAATTGACTGGCTAATTATTCTCATTAAGTATACAGGTTATCTTAAATTTGTATTATTAATATGCCCTTCAGAGGAAAACTTTTCTGAGCATCTGAACAGAACATATTCTTTTATTTAAACCATTATTTTTTTTTTCTTTTGTTTCAGGCCTATACACTATTATGTGAAGAAATCAGTAGTATGTAAAATGTTTTATTCAAGTATGACATGGGATAAAACAAATGCAATGAAATGTTCTCTTTAAAACTCAAATTGATTAGTTAATATTTCAAGGATTTTCATAAAATATTTTGAACTCTTAAAATTACAGGATTGAGGAGGCAATGGTGAATAGAAAATTATAGTTAATATAAATTAAAAACTAACAGTTTAATATCATTTATTGTAAGAAAAAAATCGTAATGACATGGATATAAAATGTTCTGCATATTGTGTCAAAGTTCTGGATTTTGATGTACAGTGCTAAATAGATCTGTTTGTAACCACTGCAGCAAAAGGAATCTTTTGGAATGTGTAGGAGGGACCACAAAGAGATTCAAGAAAAGGGCAATTTGAATGATGATCACCAGATTTAAATTACATCTTCTCTCTGTAGAAGTTGTT
>NW_006923499.1:9278-12475 GCF_000298275.1 Orycteropus afer afer | reverse complement strand
CCCATAGGGTTTCTAAGGCTGTAAGTCTTCATAGAAGCTGATGGTCACATCTTTCTCCCACAGAGTGGCTCATGGGTTTCAAACACTGAACTTTCAGTAGTAGCTGAGCTAACCATATGGTTAGAGTTAACCATTGCACAACCTGGGCTCCTAGCTAAGTTAAAAAGCCCTGAAAACAGGATTAATTTTGGAAATACCAAAGAAAGGAATAGAAACAAATAAGAATGACTTCTCAAAACTATAGCTCTATTTTCAAAAACTAGTCATTGACTTTCTTAAACTTTTGTTGCCTCATGCTATAAAAAGTCAGATATACTTGAGTAAATACATTCAGGAGAAAAGAAAAGATCATAATAGAGAAAAAAAAATATATTTATATATCAGACAAGTAAGTAGAGGGATCTTACCTGAGCAACAGGAAACAATTAGAATAAAGATGTCCAAAAGAAGGTATGTATAATCTCGGGCCTGAGATGATAAACTATAGAAGTTTGAAAGCTGTAAGTAATCAGTGAAAAAAAAAAAGATTGAATTAATATATTTTAGGTAAAAGGAACATAATTTTTATAATAATATATTAGATATATCTTAGTATTGTACTCACACTTACTTTATCTTTTTTTTTTTTTTTTTTTAGAGAGACATTTATGAATGACAGCTTAAAGAAAATGACTTAGGTATAGATGTATTGACACAGTGGCTTTTGCAAATAGATGGATTGACACAGTGACTGCAGCGATGGGTCAGGTACAGCAAAGATCACACAGATGGCACAGGACCAGGAAGTGTTTCACTCTGCTGTATATGAGGTCACTATGAATAGGAGATGACTCGACAGCACCTAACAATATAACACAGATGTTCCAATGGATAAATCCATACTTTACTCCCATATTCAGAGTGAATAGGAGAGTTTCTCTAAAAAATATTTTGCTTATGTAAATTAAGTAAACTTAAGTTTCTGGTCCTGTCTCCAAATCTTCAAATTTGCAAAATAAAGAGGTAAAGAGTCCAAGATTAATTGATTACATATAATGCCCCAAGATATGGTAAAAACAAACAAAAAACAAACAAAAACCCTCTACTGCCTATTGCCCTCTAGTTGATTCATCTCATAGCAAACCCTCCTTGAGCTTCTCAATTGCTATCTCTACAGAAGTAGATTGCTCAATCTTCCTTCCCAGAAGCAGCTGGTGGATTTGAATCACCAGCCTTCTGGTTAGCAGTCAAATGACTTAAGCACTACACCACCAGAACTCATAATATATGATATACATTATGTAATACATTTATGTTGTTGTTGCTGTTATGTGCCATTGAGTCATCTCCAACTCATAGTGACCATTCTGTGGGTTTCTCAGGTGGTATCTCTACGGAAGTAGATTTCCCAACCTTCCTTCTAAGAAGTGGCTGGTGGGTTTGAACCATCAACCTTCTGGTTAGCAGTTAAGTGCCTTAGGCACTATGCCACCAGAGCTCCCAATATATTTATAGGATAACATTATAGATATGTCACATTAGTCTTATTTAAAAATAAATAAATAAATAAAAACAACTTAGGCTGAAACAAATTAGTAATTTGCCTGAATCTATAGGTCTAACTCTTACCTGACTAATTACAAAGATTAATATTTTTTTGTCTATACATGGATTGTTAAACTAATTTTAGGATATTTTTCTTTTTTGAAATACCCAAAAGTTAGTTAGTATTGCTATTTAATAGGAAGGAAGATGGGGCAATCTACTTTCATAGTGATACTTCCTCGGAAATCCAAGGAAGGGTCACTATGAGTCAGGTCCGACTCAACGGCACATAACAACAACAACAACAACATTGCTAGTTAAACTCAATTTTGACTGATGACTACATTTAACTCAGTTTAGTAGTAATTCTGGGATTTTTTAAATTTATTTTATTTTATTTTTTTAGTTTACTTGATGTAAAGTACCAAATTCAACAGACACATTTTTACTGGTAATATAAATGTCTTAAATTGCATAAATGTGCTTAGTGAGAAAAATTAAGCAGGATGAATAAATATTCTTTTCACAATCTGTTGAAAGGCACTTAAAATTTAATAAGACAGTGATAAATTATGGGGATAGAATTGAGAAAAAGTAAAGCATTCTGAGAGATGAACCCATTATTGGGGACAGTTTTCCCCTACGAGTATCTAACAACACCAGAAAAGTGAGAAATAAGATGGCCTTTAAATATGCTCATGAGAGAAAAAAGAGAATTGACATTCATTACTTAACATTGAGAGCCATAGTAAATTACCAATAGAATACCTACACAATAGCTTCAGAGGGAAGGTTGGACAATCTACTTCCGCAGTGATGCCGCAGGAAACCCAAGGAGGGGTCGCTATGAGTCGGGTCCGACTCGAAGGCAAATAACAACAATAACAACTCAATAGCTTGAAGTGTAGACTGAAAATAGGCTTCTTACTTAGAATCATCTTGGTCTCTGGAATTGAATTAGACAGTCATAATTTTTAAGTCCCTTAGCTAGCTACTAGACAGAATAAAATGTATTTAATCTCTGGAGAAAGTTATTATCATTTTAATCCTTATTTCTACATTTTTAATTTACTTTGGCTTAATCAGGAGTATTAGGAAACAGCATATTGTGATTACAAATTAAGAGAAATAACATTCAATATGAAAGACATTAATGGCTTCCAGGTAATGAAGTGATAATCAGTAAACTTTAATATAACTGCACTTAATATGTTAAAGGATATAAGGACCAAGAACAAACTTTGACAAAACAGTACATACCCTTGGAAAAGAATTAAATGAAAATAAAATAAATAAATACAATAAAATTAAATACTAGGTAAATAACTGATCTTATGAATTTAATAGTGGAAAGAATTAGTTTCAAATGGGAGATAAATCAAAATAAACTATCCAGATTGAAGCAAAGAAAAATAAAAGAATAGAATAAAAAGAGAGTTAGCAAGAATCTAAATAGGTAAATTATACATATATAAGCATAAATATAATAGATGCGCTCAAAGACAAAACAGATACAAGAGAAGAAATATTTGAAGAAAAAGCCATGAAAATATTCAATTGCTCATAAACATCATCAGGATAACATTTGAGAATATTGAAAAATCTAAACTACTATGACTTAAAAAGAAAATCTATACATGGCTATGATTTAGGAAAATATGCAAATCCCAAAG
>NW_006923499.1:5492-8462 GCF_000298275.1 Orycteropus afer afer | reverse complement strand
AAAAAAAAAACACTTTCAAATAACCTAAACCCTCCAAAAAAACAAACTCACTGCCATCAAGTGGATTCCAACTCATAGTGACTTCTCCTTGGGTTTCTGAGGCAGTATCTCTATGGCAGTAAATTGTCCAGTATTTCTTCTGAGGAGTGACTGGTGAGTCTGAACCCCTAGTTTTCTGGTTAGCAGCCAAATGCCTTAGGTACTACACCACCAGAGCTCCTTATATCTATACTTAGAGGGACTACTATAGCTTTAGATGTATACATTAGAAAAAGAAAGACCAAAACTGTGAGGTAATCATATATCTTTACTTATTTATTTATTTTTAATAAACACTCACACTCTCATACACACGCACACACACAAATAAACTTTAAACATAAGGGAAAACAAAGGAAGATGATAATGAAATTATTAGCAGGTGAGCTGGTAATACTAAGATAGAAAAGAGCAGGGAATGGAAAGATTTAGTCAAGCCAAAAAATAATTCTATGAAAAGACAAGTAAGATAAATAGCCCTATCCTGAAACTGAAACAGGAAAGAGAAGGCACAAGTAAATATGTAAGAATGAAAAATGTAATATTGTTTAAATCAAACGTTTTATTAAAATGATTGCAAATCATCACATTAAAATTTATTTGCAAGTCCAGTTATACGGACTTTCTAAAAATTCAACATATCAAGAATGGCACAATGTGAAATGGAACAGTCATTCTATAAATATTAAAGAAATTTATTGAATAATTTAAGTCTTTCTTACAAAAAGTATGCTCAGATCTAAATTGTTTCACCAGTAAATTCTAGAAAACTTTTAAGGAAGAACAAAAATCTTACCCAAGAAAAAATCATATTAGGTTAAAGTAAGAATTTCTGTTCTTCCTATTTTAACTCAAAGGTTGATAGATGTTCCAACAAATGAACTAAATAAAAAAAAAATTAATAATTGAAACAAAGGTGAAAGTTAAAGACTGTATTCATTATTAGACATTACGATTATGTACATAGAAAATTCAAAAGTCTACAAAAACCAAAGATTATAATTGTATGTTACTTTGGCAACAATGTTAATTTTAAGTCAATAATTAAACATTCTTTTTTTATATTTACTAATACAAATAGAAAATAAAAATTTTAATATTTCACCCCTTTCAACAAAATAAAGCAATTAAAAATTAGCAAAACATCTAATGAAATATGTGTAAGAAAACAACACAGAAATTTCTAAAGCATTATTGAAGGAAATGAAACATCTAAATAATGGAGTTATACATCATTTTCTTGATTTGAAGATTCAAGTTTATAGAGACATCAATTTTCAAAGTTAGTTTTTTAAAAAATTTTTTCCTATATTATTCTAATAAAAATCTCAACACACACACACACACATAAAATAGACAAGCTAAATCTTAAATTTATATGGGGATATAATGAACCAAGAAATACAATCTTAGAGAAAAATAATGTGGTAGGAGCTCTTCCTCTATAAGGAAATAAAGTTTATTAGAAAACCACAGTAACTAAGACCGTGCTATGCTTGCCTGTTGTTGTTTTTGTTATGTGCCATTGAGTGGGAACTGACTCATAGTGACTCCTCCTTAGGTGGTATCACTACGGAAGTAGATTGCCTAATCTTCCTTCCGAGGAGTGGCTGGTGGATTTGAACTGCCAGACTTCTGGTTAGCAGTCAAGAAGTGCCTTAGGCATGATGCTCATATAATTTTAAATAAATACACCAATTTTATGACATAGAAAGCCTTGAATTTTATGCATGCCAAATTTATGCAATAACTTTTACTGATAAGCAGTGGAAAAAGATTGACTTGAAAATTGCAGATGCTGAGAAAATTGGATATCCACACTAAAAAAAAAAATTAATTTTGATATCTGCCTAAGAACATACGCAATAAAATAATTGAAGTTGAAATATATATATCTGAATGTAAAAAGCCTAAAAAGAATTTCTAGATAATGTTATAGGAGTGTATTTCATGAGCTTGTAGTAGAGAAAGATTTCTTAAATAATATATCAAATGGTTCAGCCTTAAATAAACACATTGGTGAGATGTATTGGAAAGTTAAAATTAAGAAGTTTAGTTTATTTAAAGAAGCACAATTATGAAGAAAATGTAATTACTAACTACAAAGTCAGAGAAGACTGATGAAGTTTCATTTGCAGAATGCAGAAATACCTTGTATAAACAATGAGAAACAAACAAGCAAGCAAGCAAACAAAAACTGTTGACCCAAAACGAAAAAATGAGCGTTTCGAACATACAATTTATATAAAGGAGTGTAACCCAAGGAGGGGTTGCTATGAGTTGAATCTGTCTCTATGGCAGTGCATTTGGTTTTTTGGTTTGGCAATGTGTTACCTCTTTCCTGAGTGGCAAATAAACTTGTGGTCATTATAAAATAATTCATTGACATCAATATTAATTGTTGTGCATTAGTCATGCTTCACAATTTAAAAAACCAATAAATGCAAATCTATATAAGTAAAAATTAAATGAAATAATGACAGTAACCTAGTGAATTTAGGATAAGTAGATCATCAGGTTGTATTATTTAACATCAAAATTCTACATCAGTTTTTGGAGAAATCTACACCACCTGATTTGTTAAAAAAAAAAAAAAAATTCAAATACTAGTTGTTAAGTCATCCCCTCAGGCAATGGCTCATTTAAGTTTTCATTAAATGGAGAATTTTTATTTACTTGGTAAATCTAGGCTATTTTTTTTTAATTATTATTTTTTTAAATTTTATTTTAGAAGCTTGTTTTACATTCATCGCTATGTGTATATTTAGTTTCACTCACCGCTTACCGTGTCCAACCCTAACCCAGTCTCCTCCCCTCCCTACACTGTAACCCTCTCCTTGTGGCCCTCATATTTATGCACTGCTGTTTGTCCTTCATTTCCTCAATTTGAATGTTGGTTCTCTGGTCTTCTGAGGTCTATTGCTCTAAGGG
>NW_006923499.1:2599-4697 GCF_000298275.1 Orycteropus afer afer | reverse complement strand
AGTGGTTGGTATTCACATCTGTCGTCTATCTCTTAGGTGCACAATTTGGTGTCCTCTCATTTCCTAATGTTATCCTGGTGGTCACAGTTCCTTTCCATATATCCTTCCCATTACCCACATCAGTGTGTGGGCCCCAATTAGCCCAAAATTAATCCCTCTCCTTCCCTCCCTGTACTGGTAACCCACAAAGTGAGTTCCATGTCCCAAGAAAACCCATTTTTGTCTTTTTACAGTAGTTGGCTCATACAGTACTTGTCTTTCTGCGATTGACTTATTTCACTCAATATAATATCCTCCAGGTTCATCCATGTTGTGAGATGATTCACATATCCCACTTTGTTCTTGAATGTAGCATCGTATTCCATTGTGTGCATGTACCATAATTTGGTTATCCACTCATCTGTTGATGGACATTTAGGTTGTTTCCATCTCTTTGCTATAATAAATTATCCTGAGATGAACATAGGTATACATATGTCTGTTCATGCACTATCTCTCCCCTCTTTAGGATATATTCCTAGTAATGGAATTGCTAGGTCAAATGGTACTTCTGTTTTCAGTTTTTAAAAGGAAATGCCATACTGTTTGCCACAATGGTTGTACCATTTTACAATCCCACCAGCAGTGCACAAGATTTCCAATATCTCTGCAACCTCGCCAGTAGTTGTTATTTTCTGACCTGTTGAACTTTGCTATTACTGCTGGGGTGAGAAGTTATCTTATTGTTGTTTTGATTTGCATCTCTCTAATGATTAATTATCTCAAGCAACTTCTCATGTCTTTGTTGGCTGCCTGTATATCTTCTTTGGCAAAGTGTCCAAGTCTTTTGCCCATTTGTGAACTAGGTTATTTGTCTTTTTGGTGTTGAGGTGTTGAAGTTTTCTATAGATTTTGGAGATAAGTCCTTTATCAGATATGTCATAGGCAAATATTTTCTCCTAATCTGTAAGTTCTCTTTTTACCCTTTTGATGAAGTCTTTTGATGCACATAAGAATCTAGGTTATTTTGACAGTAAATACCTGAAATTTAGGTCAAGAACTTTTTTTCTGCTTGAAAGTTTCCATTATATCAGAATTTATTAAAATTGAGGTTTTTGCAGTTGCAGGTAAAAAAAATCACTTTTGTTTGAAAAGCATGCCTTAATAGGAAAACAAACAAATAAATAGATAGATAAATAAGTAAATGTTGTTTTTCAATCTCTCTTGTAAAGTTTAGTTTCAACTATTACATTCAATGCACCAAATTCTCATCCTTTCATATTTCTTATTTCATTAATTTCAATCTGTCTGATTTATGAGATCATATATCTATGGTTTACCTTTGTTTTTTCAATCATTCTTCTGTCTTTACTATTACAAACTTTTCAAACTTTTTCTTCTACAACTTTCTTGCTAATACCTTTTGCTATTTCCCCATTGTCTTTTCCTGCCCTTCACCCACCAAATTAGCCTCGCTCATCTCCTTTTCATTGTTCTATTGAAATAAAAGTCATATCAAGTCAATAATATAAATTAATTAAACATTACTGAATATAAGATGTATAAATCAGAGTAACATTTTGACTGTTGTTGCTGTTGTTATGTGCCATTGAGTCGGACCTGACTCATAGCGACCCCTCCTTGAGTTTCCGAGGCAGTATCCCTACAGAAGGAGATTGCCCCATCTTCCTTCTGAGGAGTGGCTGGTAGGTTTGAACCACCAGCCTTCTGGTCAGCAGTCAAGTGCCTTAGGAAATGTTCTGAAGATGAGAAGAACTTCCAAAATTCTTACACCATATCTTACCAGTATTGCTATAGAAAAAAGGGTAGAACCTGATACAGAAATGTTTGGTCAGGAAAGATTGGCATACAGCATTGTCTGGAAGAACAATTAAAATAATTATTAATTTACTCTCAATATGTCTCCCAGTCTGATCTTTTGAGTCTCCTTCCCAAAACTGACTGAATTCTTCAAACAGCACAATTCCTAAAACAAAAGGATTTTCCTTCTTTAACAAAAGTGCCATTGTTTAACTGAAAAGTGCCTTTTGGAAACAGGTTTTTTTAAGGCTAAAGGTTCAAAAGGATACCTAGGGACAATGGCCTTTGTGGATTACCC
>NW_006923499.1:0-1919 GCF_000298275.1 Orycteropus afer afer | reverse complement strand
TATATGTGAGGGGAATCTCGGGAAACAAATGGTAGGTGAGTGTTCAAGTGAGACGAAGATGAGAAGAAATGAAAAAAGAGATAATGATCAGACCATTCACCACTGTGAGAAACCAGATGTAAATACTGATGGTTATTTCTTAAAATCGTAGTAGATTATGAGTCAGTTACCAACCTGAACTATAAGAGAGTGAGGGTTTTTACCCAATGCCTCAAAAAAAAAATTGCTCTTAGAGTTAATTCCCCAATACTTTGGCCTTTTTTCAGACAGAGAGGACTACCATAATCTAGAAAAATCTCTCAGGCAAAGCTACATAAGTGTTGGTATCAGCAGGCTGAGACAGCATATATAGAAATGGTAAAGGGAGAGGGGAGATGGATAGGGCAGTGTAAATATCTGCTACATTACATCCTTTGCACCACTTAGATCAAGTTGTATACCAAGTAAAGTTACACCTTTTTGTTGTTATTGTTTGCCGTCGAGTGGGACCCGACTCATAGCGACCACTCCTTCTGTATCCTAGGCAATATCACTGTGGAAATAGATTGCCCCATCTTCCATCTAAGGAGTGGCTGGTGGGTTTGAACTGCCAGCCTTCTGGTTAGCAGTCTAGTGCCTTAGGCGCTATGCTACCAGAGCTGAATCTCTAAGGTAGAAGCCATTCACAATTTAAGGGGAAAAAATAAAATGAAAATTTGGTTTATTAGGACGAGCTACATTCTGCTGACCACTGCAATTGACCTCAAGTCTGTAAGTAATATTATATATCCTTTCACTATCACTCATTCTAAAATTCCCTATTGTAGAATAAAATCTAATTAAAAATAGTTTACTTTTATTTCAAGATGATTTTCTTACCCACAAACCAAAACATTCCTAATCCAGGATTGCTCTGCCCTGCAACTTCACTGACCTGTTTGAAAGCAGTCAATAACAAAACCCTCACCTTGTGAATGAGTAAAAAATACTCTGAGCTTGTCCAAACTTTAAATTCAAGTGGTCTCTAAGCTAACAATTGGTAAAGGAACAAAATTTTCCGGAGTTTCTTTTTAATGCTAACTAAGTAACCATTAAGTATTTCATCACCATGGGAACTTCTATTCATTAAGCAAAAATTATTTAAGTCTCTGTGAATCCTTCATAATCTAGAAGTAGGTTGCTCTTGCACTAGGATAAGTTTGCTCCAAATTGCAATTTGTTTACTGTGTCATACAGCATTCAAATATTGTGTTATTCTTTTGGATAAATAGAATATTTTATTTTATTTTTTCATTTAACTTTGTTTTAATGTGTCTGAAAACTCTATGACAAATTTTTCATCAAGCATTTCCATTTTAGCAGTAGTGATTTGAAAAACTAATAACTTAAAACTGCCACACAAAAAAGAAAAAAAAAAAAGCCCACAAACATTCTTTTTTTTCTGAAAGTTTTATTATGCATTGTTATCATTAATAAATCTTTTATTTCAAACTTATGTGGCTAGTTGTGACAGAAAGTTCTGAAACCATTCTTCCACAGATGGTAAGACTGGGGTGGCAGGTGTAATAAATTATAGTCATTTAGCCTTCTGAGCATTCTGAGCTGATTTGGTGACCTTGACAGCTCGAGCAGCCTTTTTGTCCACAGCTTTGAGGATACCACAGCAATTCTGTCTCATATTGCAAACAGCAAAATGCCCCACAGGAGGATAGTCAGAGAGGCTTTCACGGCACGTGGGCTTGCCATGTCAGCAATGGCAGCATCACCAGATTTCAAGAATTTGGGGCCATCCTCTAGCTTTTTCCAGAATGGTGATCAATCTTCTCTTTTTTTTTTTTTTTTTTAAATTAGGATTTGGGTGAAGATCTACAGAGTAAATTCACTTTTCATACAGCAGTTCACATATACTTTGTCTCATGTCATTGACCAAAATTTACAAT
>NW_006923498.1:40274-45168 GCF_000298275.1 Orycteropus afer afer | reverse complement strand
ATTTACAGAGCAAATTCACTTTCCATACAGTATGGAAAGTGAATTTGCTCTGTAAATTTTCACCCCAATCACAATAATAGTAATAATAAAAGAACTACATAAGGAGGGCAGAAATGAGATGATAAGTCAAAGTTGACATGGGCCCCGGCAGGGCTGGTACTTACAGTATGTTGAGCCTCTCCTTTGTTTACTGCCTTTAGTCAAAGGGTCAGAAATTGACAAGAAAATTGCCTCATTGTCTGGTAAATGCATTTTATGTCTGACCTAAAATTATACTCCTCACCCCTTATTCACAAGAGTAAGACTCCGATGATGCTTAGCTGTTTGAAAAATCAAACTGACCTTCAGAAGAGAAATAATCCAACACGCCCCTCTAGTTGGGCAGCCGTTCGAACAGCACAGTTCTCAACACGTCTGGAGGGATGCTGGCTAGAAGGGCTGATTCAGTTGAGCTAGCATGTCAGTTAGCTTCCCAGAGTGAGGTTCAGCGGGGAGAACATTCATTCATGTGTGTTTTTCAATTGTGTCCTAAACCAGCAGGCTCCTTATCTCATGTCAGTGTTTATCAAAGTGTGGCCAGTCTGATGCAGAACTACCTTAGGCAGGACTACCTGGGCGAAAATAACCCTGTGGACTTGTTTAAAATGCAATTCCCTGGGGCCCCTTCCCAGATTTTGTGATTCCTGGGTGAGGCCCAGGAACCTACATTTTAAACAAGCTCCCTACACCATCTTTCCCCACTGACATTAGAGAGTAGCTGTCTAAGCTCTGTTTCTTTGTGTACACTGTAAGGACCCAGTACCTCAGTGACAGTGGATCAGGGCTGGGGAGGGAGTGGAAAGCACTGGAAAGAACAGAGTCTGAGGCACACTATGCAACCTGACCTTTCAGAGTCAGACTTGTGAGGAAGTTTTGAAGAAAGATGTCCCCTGTTGGGTTCCATCTTTATGGAAGCCACTTGGAAGAGAGTGTCACTTGTGGGTGACTTCAGCTGCTCATGTGCGTGGGCTCTGGCTGCCTTCTCTCCTGTCAGGTGAGCTGGTATACCAGGCTCAGTCCCCAGATGAAGGCGCCCTGGTCACTGCCGCCAGGAACTTCGGCTTTGTATTCCGTTCCCGCACGTCAGAGACCATCATGGTGGTTGAGATGGGGGAAACCAGAGTCTACAAGCTCCTCGCCATTTTGGACTTCAGCAATGTGCGCAAGCGCATGTCTGTGATTGGTGGGTGCCCTCCTGGCCATCGCTCCCCTTCTTTCTCCTTCACACACATTCACGTGTTCACTGTCCCTTTCCTCTACACAAATTGGCTCCTCACAGGCACTGTGCCTTGATCCACACAGCGTGCCCACTTTCCCGCTCAGGTTGGCTTCATGTTTTCTACATACACGGGGCTTGCTGCCATATGCAGGGGCCCTTCTCTGTTCCTGGTAGTGGCTCGTCAGCACACAAAGCCAAGACAAAGACAGAATGTGGGATGAACATGGAATGAGAGGATACAGAATGAACGTGGGATGAGAGAGAGGCGTCAGGGGCAGCCAGTGTGGGGGATTCCCGCTGTCTTGCTCTCAATTAGTTTGGGCCTCAGACTGAAGAGGAGGAAGGTAGTTCTTTATCCTTGGTCCTCAGTTAGCTGTGCGCCTTGGTCTAGGACTTGGAATGGGGAACCAAAACGTGATTCTACAGATGACGCCAAACCCATGAGAGAACTGACTGCCTGAATTCCTCCCTCGCCCCTACCTGTCCACACCCCAGCAGTTGCCCTGCATGACTACTCACTGAGTCTTAGCCCCCAAGGCAGCAGAAACAAATGCCATCCCTCAGAGGCCCAGACAAGTTCTTGTAGCAATAGACCTACATGGTGACTTTGCTTAATCTGCTTGTCCTCAGTGCGGACACCTGAAAATCGGGTCGTGTTGTTCTGCAAGGGTGCCGACACCATCCTCTGTCAGCTGCTTCACCCATCCTGCATGTCCCTCAGAGACATGACCATGGAACACTTAGATGTGAGTGTCTGAGTGCAGGGGAGGGAGGCTGCGGGTAGTTCTGTGTATCGCGGGGTGTGGCCACAGGTGTAGCCCTGTATCCGTGTGTCTCGGTATGGGTGTTTGCTTAATTGGTAGAAGAACAAAAACTACCTTATTTTGTGGGATCCTCATACCAACTCTGTGTCTGAGTTGGGTGTGATAGGACCCCAGAGGAATGACAAGGATTATGTATGTGGGAACGCTTACTACAATCAAAATAGTTTCCTTTATGATTCCAGGGGCAGGAGGTCCAAGTCAGGCCTGAACTGACTTCAGAATGGGGCCTGGTGATGTGAGAGGCACCACCCTAGCAGCCATGATGAAAACGGACTGATTTTAGCATATGGGGGAGGGGTCTACTTGATCCCTGCCTCTGCTGTCATCAGGATTAGAATCCCCGGGGTTACCTCTCCCCTCTATCACACTCTTCTTCACCCTCCAGGATTTAGAATGTGTCAGAAAGAGAAAGTAACTCCAGCCAGCTGGCACTGAAATGGAAAACAAGATCCATACTCTCGGGTGTTTCTAGCCATAGACCTGCATAGAAATAGGGTTGGAGGACCAAGAAGTGGTAGAGGGAGATGAGAAAAAGATTTCACAAAATAAGTAGATGGAAGAAAATGCAATTTTATTAGGCCATTTTGGCTTGACCCTACATTAACACATAGTCAGAAACTGGAGAGCAAGTGGCCAGTAAGTGCATGAAAAGATACTCACCATCACTAGTCATTACTCAAGCCAAACTGATTGCCATCAAGTCCATTCTGACTCACAGCGACCTCCTTTGGGTTTCTGAGGTGGTAAATCTTTACGCAAGTAGATTGTCCAGTCTTCCTTCCGTAGAGTGGCTGGTGAATTTGAACCCTCTGGTTAACAGTCAAATGCCTTAGGCACTGCCCCACCAGAGCTCTCATTAGTCATTGTTATTGTTGTTGTTGTTGTGTGCCGTCGAGTCGGCCCTGACTCATAGCGACCCCTCCTTGGGTTTCCGAGGCAGTATCACTACGGAAGTAGGATTGCTCAACCTTCCTTCCGAGGAGTGGCTGGTGAGTTTGAATCGCCAGTCTTCTGGTTAGCAGTCAAGTTCTTTAACCACTATGCTACCAGAGCTCCTCATTAGTCATTAGGGAAATGTAAAGCAAAACCTCTTGAGATACCACTTTACACCCACTAGGATGATTATAATAAAAAAATATGATAGACAATAATAAGTGTTGACAGGATAGAGACAGATTAGAACCCTCACATATTGCTGGCAGGAATGGAAAATGGTACAGCCACTTTGGAAAACAGTCTGGCAATTTCTCAAAATCTTAAACATTAGAGTTACCATGTGGTCTGACAATTCCACTTTTAGGTGTTACCCAAGAGAATTGATAACTTATGCCCACCAGAATTTTATAGAAGCATCATTCATAATAGCCAACAAGTGGAAACAATCCAAATGTCTGTCCACCAACGAATGGGTAAAGCATTGCTTAGCTGCACAATGGACCGGTATTTGGCACAGAAAGAAAGGGATGAAGTACTGATACAAGCTACAACGTGAGTGAACCTTGGAAGCATGTGGAGTGAAAGGAGCCAGTCACAGAGTGGCCCGCATTGTATGGTTCCATGGTGTGAATGTCCAGAGCAGGCAAATGCAGAGAAATAGACGAGTGTTTGCCAAGACTCCTGATGGGTACAGGGTTTCTTCCTGTGGGGATGAAACATATCCAGTTAGATAGTAGGGGGCTTGCACAACTGTGTAAATACACAAAGACTGAATCGGTATGTGGTGTGTCTCAATTTAAAAAACCAAAGTCCAGGAAGTATCGAACATGGCACAGCTCTTAGTCCCATACTGGCCCCTAGAAGCTGCAGTGTTTTTTATGAGCTAGTCTGAGAGCGTATCTTTCAACCATTTAGAACATATGAATTAGAGTATCTTCTTAGCATTTCCACAGACTGGCTTCAACACAGGTGTGATCCTCTGACCTGCTTCCTGCTACCAACCTTAACAGACATGTAACAGTAGGGCCTGCCTACGCTGTAGTGTGTTAACCACTGATGACAGACCTATAAGGGTAAAGTTCAGGAACCCACTCATGCAGGAGCATATCCAGGCCTCTAAGACAGGGATCAGCAAACAGATCACAAAAGAAAACCAGTTGGCAGGCACGACTTGGCCCATAGGCTTTAGTCTGCCCACTCTGGCTCTAAAAGAAAGGGACTTGCACAAGTAAAGGAAAAGAAGTGATGTTAACCACATGCCACTGAGTTCCTGTTGGATGAACCACTGATTTGTCAATGTAGTGTAAAGCTTGTCACATCCTTTTATCAATATCCTTTGCAAATCAGTTTCTGCCACTGTCACTTCCTTCTTAAGAAGTCTTGAGGTCTACCATTGGTTGTCTTTTTCATAACTTAGGCTGTCAACACTATAGGGTACTGTTTGTTGCCTTAGGTTAATTTCCACTGATAGCTAAGGTCAGACACTCAAGAGTTACACAAAGGACTAACAGCCAGATGTCAAGATGATGGCCTGTATGGGCTTGCTTTTTGCTCTTCTAATGCCAAAGTGAGCTATCTCGCAGTTCATGATAGCAGGATCGTGTGAGCCTGTGTCAGTGTGAGTTGTCAGTAATCCAAGTCTGTGTCTAACCAACTGTCAGCTGCACAGATATTCTGCCCTAAACCATCCACATCCTCGCTCCACCCTCCTTACGGCCAATGGTGTCTTTCTGCAAGATGGCTAGCTATGCATAGTCAGGCTATGTTGGTGGCCAAGCCGCAAAAAGATGCTCACTCAGACAGCACCAGGACCGTGGCCTCATCAGCTGGGCCGGCTGTGGCTAATCCACTGAGTGAAGCAGCTGCAGACAAGCAC
>NW_006923498.1:38748-39734 GCF_000298275.1 Orycteropus afer afer | reverse complement strand
GAGGCATTCTTCCAGGACTGGAGCAAGAAGCATTCTGAAGCCTATCTATCTTTTGAGAATCGGGAAGACAAATTATCAAATGTCTATGAAGAAATTGAAAAAGACTTGATGGTTAGTATGAGGAAGCCAGGGACAGACTAGGGGTGAGGCTAGGAACATGCAGACTCCACAGAGGCTCAGAGTTACGCAGCAGAAGGTGGGTGCAGGCTCGCTCTGAGAGGCAGGGAGACGGGCTCGGCAGGAAAGCACAACATTTTGCACCAGAGGCTGGATGCTGGGATTCCAGCCGGTTCAGGATATCCTGGATCTTTAAAATCAAACATGGAAAATGAGCTGCATGTAATTTGTATCTTTCTGGTAGTGTTTCTTATCTCAAAGCTGCTCACCAGAAACTGAGTGATCTGGGAGAAATCAGGGTCAGAATCACGCACAGGTGAGATGGTTCAGAGTGAACTGACAGGGAAATCAAGACAAAAACAGGCACAAACGAGGCTGTTCTCAGCGCTGGGCAAGGAGCAGGGGCAAAACAGACGGAAACCGTGCTTTCATGGAATTTACGTTCTAGTGGGGCAGGCAGACGACAGAGAAGTGATATAGTATGTCACATACATATGGTACACAAGAGTGCTGTGGAGAAAGGGAAAAGGAAGCCAGGAAGAGAGAGAGAGAGAGAGAGAGAGTGTGTGTGTGTGTGTGTGTGTGTGGAGAGGGCAGCAGCACAGTTGCTGTTGTCAGTGGGGTGGTTAGTCTTCACTACGGAGGACACCTGAGAAGAGATCTGAAGGAGGTGGACAGCCAAGCAGATCTCTGGGATATCAGCTTTCCAGAGAACAGGAATGGTACGTGCAAAGGCCCTGAGACAGGAACGTGCCTGACCTGCTAGTCGAGCAGGCGGGCAGCCAATGTGGCTAAAGGGGCGGGGGAAGCAGTAGGGATGCTGCTAGCCACTGCAAAGGTTTCTGGTGAGACCGGAAACCACTGAAGTA
>NW_006923498.1:36553-37993 GCF_000298275.1 Orycteropus afer afer | reverse complement strand
TTCCCCTGTCTGGTCCCAATAGTCTGTGGTTCTAAATTTCATTTCAGCATATGGTTAAAAGCTTTGTGTGTCAAGAGGTAGAGCATGTGGGGTCCCGAGCCAGGACAAAGTCACCTTATTAACGAGGATGCTGACGGCAGCTCAGTTGCCAGGCAGCACTCAATGCTGCGCCTCTCCCCTTTGCTCCCTCCCCTGCTGTCTTTGTCTGAAGCTGTTAGGGGCCACAGCCATAGAAGACAAGCTGCAGGCTGGCGTCCCGGAGGCAGTCACCACCCTGACCAAAGCCAAAATCAGAGTGTGGATTTTAACTGGAGATAAGCAAGGTAGGGAGGAGCTCCAAGCCCACCAGCCCCTGCCCTGCTCCCGAGCCATCTCTCGACAGACACTCTGTAACTCAGGTCCACAAGTCCTTCTGGGCACCTTCCGTCTCTGTCTTGGCTGCACTTTGCCGAGCATCCGCTTCATGCCAGATGCTGTATTGGGCAGTGGCGACACCGAGGTGAGCCAATCTGAGAACCGCCGGGCTGAACACTTCAGCGTTGTCTCTGACCCTACCCTTGCTGTTGTCCCGAAGACTCATGCTCTCACCACATCCCCCCAGTTCTGAAAATGCCCCTGACTGTACTGCACCCTCCTTCCCCTTCCTGTCCTCTTGGCTACATTCCGTCAAAACCTCTGAACTAGCTGCCTCTTGCTCCCATTGACTATGGCACAGCCTACATACAACCTTCAGTTGAATCTTCCTCAAATACACTGTCTTCATGATGTTCCTCCCCTACTTAGTGGTTGACAGGGACTCCATGCTATAAAGGCTGGGCTCTTCTGTCTGCCCTTCAAGACCCTGATAACCTGTTGTGGCCTATTGTCTCCATTCTAATGTGATCAGTACATCCAGTGTGTCCTATTGTCGGGCCTCTGTTCATGTCGTCTCTTCATTTGAAATGCTTGCTTCTTCCTCCTGAGCAAGTCTTCCTCATCCTTCAAAGCCTTCCTCCAAGAAGGTCCTGCCATTGCAGTGTTTCCTCTGAACTCTGATTCCATTTGCAGCTGGGATCCAGAATGCTAACATTTTTCTAAGCATGAATTCATCTCAAATTCTAGATTTTTTGATTGAAAGGAAGGACTACAACCTAAACTTGTCTCAATCCCCCATAAAAGTGCACGCATCATTTGTGGATGTTTGAATCTTATCTTCACTGACCAGTAAAACTACACTAGCCTGTGGAGTTCTGGCAAGATGGCGAACTAGGCACAAGGACTGCAGAGACGCTCTTCAACGAAAAGGGAAACCAATTAACACAGACACAGAAGATAATCTTGGACCCCTGAGCCTTGAAGGGAAGGATACAAAAGTGGACTAAACCCCAACTAGCAGAAGAATTTGCGTGAAAATACCAAAAAAGGAGACACACGGAGCTGCAGTCTGGCAGCGGCCTGAGC
>NW_006923498.1:2244-3550 GCF_000298275.1 Orycteropus afer afer | reverse complement strand
AAAAAAATGGAGCCACATTTGACCATTTGGAAAGTTCTGTTCAGAGAGATTTTTACAACTCTGTTAGGGTATTCGGGAAGAATTAGGGATAAATATGTGGAAAACTAAGCAAAACTAAAGAGGACCATGTATTAACACTTGTATTATAAATTATACAATGATAGTAAGGGCCCACAAACGCTGGGTATTAATTTAATGAGAAATTGCAAGGACAGTAGATATAAAAATGCTGAGTTTTTGTGTTTGTTAGGAAGTCAAAAGGTCATGTTTAAAATTAAGAAATTATTAAATAAGCATATTATTTGGAAACATTGATATAAATGCCAGATGAAATAGCTAAAAGATTTTAAAGTAGTGGTCTCAGGAGCCACGCAGAGTAGAGAGGATGGAACTGGGGACTGCCATTTGTCATCGTAAACTTGATGACTTTGTAACGAATTTGATCAAGCAAGTGTTGATTTAAAGTAAGTCCCCTGACCCTGTATCACCTTCTGGGTACGGTCCCATTTCTGTGCCGTGTTTAACAGCCAGCCTTCGTTGGTCACCTGTGCCGTCCCTGCTCGCTCAGTGTTCCATCCACTCCTGAACCTCTCCTGTCTGCCTTCAGTTCCTGCCACTCCCTTGAAACGGTTTATGTCAGGATCACTGGGGAAATTCAGGTGATCATATATGATGGACTCCTTCAGACACACTGGCTTTACTTCCATTTTTCTAAGATACCAGCCACTTTCCTGCCTCAGGGCTTTTCACACTGGCTGCTCCCTCTTCTTGGAACATTATTCTCCCATCCTCACCTCTTTAATTTCCCCTCACCTTTCAAGTCTTGGAGCTCTGGGTGTGCAGTGCTTAAGGCATTTGGCTGCTAATGAAAGTGTTGGTGGTTTGAACTTACCAGCCACTCCACAGAAGAAAATTGAGGCAGTCGGTTTCTGTCAAATCTACAGCCCTGGAAACCCTGAGGGCAATTCCATTCTGTCCTCTAGGGGCACTGTGAATCAGAATCCATTTGATTGCAGTGGGTTTGGTTGGGGCTTTGCTTCCATGAAGATTGACAGCCTTGCAAACCCTGTAGGGCAGTTCCACTCTGTCCTCTAGGGGCGCTGGGAGTTGGAACTTCGTGGCAGTGGGATTTTGGATTGTTTCCAAATCTTAGCTTAAATGTAACTTTACCAGAGAAGCTTTTTCTGACACACTCAATCTTGAATTTTCTTGAACTGTAAACCCTTTATTACAGTTTGTAGTTATATTTTAATTTGTGTGTTTTCTTTCTCTCACTAGATTGTAAGCTCCATGAGGGTTCATATAA
>NW_006923498.1:0-1784 GCF_000298275.1 Orycteropus afer afer | reverse complement strand
CAATCATTTCCGTGCATGGGCCCATCGTTGCGGCCCCTGTGTCTGTCCTTCTTCAGGGACTGGTCCCTCCTGATAACTTGTTCAGAGTATGCTAGGTGAAGTCTTGCTATCCTAGCTTCCAAGGGGCATTGCAGTACAGTGAATTAATGAAAATGACCCTCCTAGCCATGGTCTTTATAACTCCCACCAAATGACTAGGTGGGACTATGCAATGTGACGTACTTGTGGCCCACCAGGGGGATTAGGTAGCTTGCTGATCATGTAAATAAGGTTCTAGGCACTTCCGCGTGGAGCTGGGCACACTGATGCACCGAGCCGGAAAGCGGAGTGCCATTGGGCAGGGGGCTTCCTGGCAGAGCGGGGGGCCTCTGAGCACTTACTGGCCGAGCTGAAAGAGCTGTCTAACAGTTGCCTGAGTAGGGCAGAGACCCGGTGCTGCGGGGCAAGAAGCTGAGGGCCAGAGACAGAGGCGTGCCTGCCGGCACTACTGAGAAGAGGTTGTTCTGACTGAAGAACTGTATCCCGAGTCCTCTTGAACCTGAATTGTAACCTGTTACTTCCCTGATGAGTATTATCTGTGAGTTCTGTGTGGCCATTGCAATGAATTATCGAACCCTACAGAGAAATAGAGTGTCTTTGAGGGGGGACGGTTGGTGTCAGAATTGGAGGGAGCTCCTAGGAGTCAGCCTTGGGCTGTTGATGGTGCTCTTGATCCTCCTCCTAGTGAAATTGGAGGAGTCCCAGCACCCCCGCCCATGCCAGTTTTGCACGCATTCCGGCTGTACTTCTAAGGCAGATGTGTTCATTCTTCTGGCAGTCCGTGATATATTCAGTATAAATTCCTTCTCATTGTCCAGTTTTCACATGCATGTGAAGCCTTTGAAAATGCCATAGCTTGGATCAGGCACACCTTAGTCTTTTGTGGCATATTTGCCCGATGCAGTATGTTGTCTGATTTCTTGACTGCTGCTTCCATGGGCACTGATTGTGCATCCAATTAAAACGAAATCCTTGACAACTTCAATGTTTCTCCGTTTAGCATGAGATTGCTTATTGGATCCATTGTGAGAATTTTTGTTTTCTTTGTGTTAAGGTGTGATCCACACTGAAGGCTGAAGTCTTTGGTCTTCCTCACAGAGTGCTTCCAGTCCTGTTTGCTCACAGCAGGCAAGGCTGTGTCACCTGCACATGTAGGTGGTAACTGAGTCCTAGTCCTGCTGCTGCCTTCCTCCTCATACAGTCCAGCTTCTCAGGCTGTTTGCTCCACATGCAGAGGAAAGAGGGTGATGAACAGATCCCTTCCCGAACTTTAAACCATGCAGTATCCCTGATTTTAAACCACAAGGTATCCCCTTGTTCTCTTTGAAGGACTGCCTCTTGGTCTGTGCACAGGTTCCTCATGAGCACAATGAAGTTCTAGAATGCCCGTTCTTCACAACGGATCCATGATTCGTTATGATCCTCACGTTTGCTAGTTGCCTTTACATAGTCCACAAAAGAGATGAACACCTCTCTGGTCTTCTCTGCTTTTGGCCAACATCCATGTGACATCAACAATGATATCCCTCATTCTGCGTCCTCTTCTGAACCCAGCTTGCATATCTGGCAGTTCCATGTCCTTATACTGCTGCAGCCATTTTTGAATGATCTTCAGTAAGTTGACCTGTGTGTGCTGTTAACGACACCCACCCGCCCTCGCCTCCACAGTGTTGAGTTCTTTGTTCTAAGCTGGGCGGCAACACAATCTCAAGAAGAAGCAGGAGAATTTGAGGATATTTTTTTTT
>NW_006923497.1:43963-44964 GCF_000298275.1 Orycteropus afer afer | reverse complement strand
AAGAGCCAAAATATGATCTAGAATATATCCCTCCTGAATTTAGAGACCATCTAAAGAATAGATTTGATGCATTGAACACCAGTGACTGAAAACCAAAAGAATCATGGGATGACATCAAGAGCATCATCCATGAAGAAAGCAAGAGGTCACTAAAAAGACAACTAAAGAAGAGAAGACCAAAATGAATGACAGAAGAGACTCTGAAACTTACCCTTGAGCAGAGAGTAGCTAAAGCAAATGGAAGAAATGACAAGATAAGAGAATTGAACTGAAGATTTCAAAGAGCAGTTCGAGAAGACAAAGCCAATTACTATAATGGAATGTGCAAAGACCTGGAGTTGGAAAGCCAAAAGGGAAGAACATACTCAGCATTTCTCAAGCTGGAAGAATTGAGGAAAAAATTTAAGCTTCGAGTTGCAATATTGAAAGATTTTAAGGGCAAAATATTGAATGATGCAGGGAACATCAAAAGAAGATGGAAAGAATACACAGAGTCACTGTACCAAAAAGAACTGGTTGATCTTCATCTATTTCAGAAGGTGGCATAGATCTAGAACCAATGGAACTGAAGGAGGAAGTCGAAGCTTCATGAAGGAATTGGCGAAGAACAAGGCTCCAGGAATTGACGGACTATCCATTGAGATATTTCAACAAATGGATGCTGCACTGGTGGCACTCATTTGATTACACCAAGAGATTTGGAAGACAGGTACGTGGCCAACTGACTGGAAGAGATCCATATTTGTACCCATTCCAAGGAAAGGTGACCCCACAGAATGTGGAAATTATAGAACAATATCATTAATATCACACGCAAGCAAGATCTTACTGAAAATAATTCAAAAACGGTTGCAGCAGTATATTGATAGAGAACTTCCAGAGGTGCAAGCTGGGTTCAGGAACAAGGGAACAAGGGATATAATAGCTGCTGTCAGATGGATCTTGGCTCAAGGCAAAGAATACCAGAAAGATGTTTACTTGTGTTTTATTGACTATGCAAA
>NW_006923497.1:40390-43453 GCF_000298275.1 Orycteropus afer afer | reverse complement strand
TGAGGACTAAGGTGCACCTGAGACAGGCCATGATATTTCCAAACACCTTGTATGCATGTGAGAGCTGGACAATGAATAAGGAAGACCTAAGAAGAGTTGATGCTTTTGAGTTGTGGTGCTGGCGAAGAATGCCGAAGGACCCATGGACTGCCAAAAGAACTAACAGATCTGTCCTGGAGGAAGATGCTCCTTGGAAGTGAGGATGGCCAGATTTTGTCTCACCTACTTTGGTCATGTTGTCAGAGGGGACCATTCCCTGGAGAAGTATGTCATGCTTGGTAAGGTGGAGGGTCAACGAAAGAGGGGAAGGCCTTTGAAGAGATGGATTGACATGGTGGCTGCGACAATGGGCTCAAGTATAGCAAGGATCATGGAGCTGGTGCGAGATTGGGCGGTGTTTTGTTCTGCTGTGCATGGGGTCGCTATAAGTCGGAAATGACTCGACGGCACCTATCAGCAACACATTATTCTTTAGGTTGCATAGTATTCCATTGTGTGTATGTACCACAGTTAGTTTATCCATTCCTTGGTTGATGAGCACTTGGGTTGTTTCCATGTCTTTGCTATTGTGAATAGTGCTGCAATGAATATGGGTGTTTGTATATGTATTCGTGTCCTGCCTCTCACTTCTGTAGGATATATACCTGATAATGGGATTGCTGGATCAAATGGTATTTCTATTTCCAGCTCTTTAAGCAATCTTCATTTTCTTTGTATAGGTCTTTTATGTCCATGGTAAAATTTACTTCTAAGTATTTTATCTTTTTGGTAGCTATTGTAAATGTTACTGTTTTCATTATTTCCTTTTCAGAAATCTCTTTGTTGATTTTTATATGCTGATCCTGTAGCCTGCCATTTTGCTGAATCTTTCATTCAGTTCCAGTATGTTTCTTGCTGAATCTCTTGGGTTTTCTATGTGGGATCCTATCATCTGCAAACAGAGGTAGTTTTACTTCTTCTTTGCCAATTGAATGACTTTTATTTCTCTTTCTTGCCTTACTGCCCTTGCTAGGACTTCTAATACAATGTTGAATAGAAGTCACCACTTCTAGAGGGCATCCTTGTCTGTTTCCCATTCACAAGGGGAATGCTTTGGGTCTCTCCCCATTGAGAATAATGTTGGCTGTTGGTTTTGTATATATACCCTTTATTTATTATGTTGAGGAATTTCCCTTCTATTCTTATTTTTCTGAGAGTTTTTATCAGGAATGGGTGTTGGATTTTATCAAATTCCTTTTCTGCATGAATTGATAGGATCATGTGGTTCTTTATTTTACTTATGTGATGGATTACATTGATTATTTTTCTAATGTTGGACCATACTTGCATACCTGGTATGAACCCCACTTGGTCATAATGTATTACTTTTTTGATATGTTGTTGGAGTCTATTGGCTAGGATTTTGTTGAAGATTTTTTGCATCTGTATTCCTGAGGGGTATTGGTCTTCAGTTTTCCTTTTTAGTGATGTTTTTGCCTGGTTTTGGTATCAGGGTTATGCTTGCTTCATAAATGAATTTGGGAAGATTCCATCCTTTCCTATGTTCTGGAACAGTTTGAGTAGGATTGGTGTCAGCTCTTCTCTGAATATTTGGTAGAATTCTCCAGTGAAGCCATCTGGGCCAGGACTCTTTTTTCTTAGTAGTTTTTTTTTTTTTATGACTTGTTCAATTTCTTCTTTTGCTATAGACCTGTTCAAATTTTCTACCTTAGTATGTGTTAGTTTAGGTAAGTGGTGTGTTTCTAGAAATCTGTCCATTTCTTCTAGGTTTTCTTGTTTCTATTTTTCTTAATGTTTGAATATATAGTTTGTTTAACTATTTTCATATACTCAGATCCCAAGAGACATATGACA
The DNA here is from genome assembly GCF_000298275.1 of Orycteropus afer afer. NCBI lineage: Eukaryota > Metazoa > Chordata > Mammalia > Tubulidentata > Orycteropodidae > Orycteropus > Orycteropus afer. Next base: position 41,599 of record NW_006923497.1, on the reverse strand, counting down.
TCATCAGTTTATGAAATTAAAAGTTAGAATTTATGTAATATATTAGGAGACTTATAAAATTATAACTTAACATTAAAAGAATAATAATTTCTATTTGTATAGCACTGCATGCATTCATTTAAAAATGTATAGTGTTTTAATAGAAGTTAAATATTTCTTTTTTTTTTAAATTGTGATTTGGGTGAAAGTTTATAGAGCAAATTCATTTTCCATACAGCAGTTCTTACACATTTTGTTTCAAGACATTGATTGCAATCCCCATAATGTAAAAGCTCTCTCTTCCCACCTCCTACCTGTGTCCTTCTTTCCTATGCATTCCTGCCCTTTGAGCTGTCTCTTTGTGAAAATACTGTCCTGATTTCCCATGTGTGATTGTTCTAAGCAGTATATCTACCTGGTGTAAATGCTCACCTTATATGTCTGCCTATTGTTTGGCTGGAAACCACAAGCTTTAGTTCAATTCCGGGTGCTATGGGTAACTAGCACTCTTGTGGCATAGTGCCTAAGGCATTTGACTGCTAACCAGAAGGCTGGTGGTTCAAACCTACCAGCCACTCCTCAGGGAAGGAAGATTGGGCAATCTACTGCAGTGATACTGCCTTGGAAACCCAAGGAGGGTTTGCTATGAGTCGGATCTGACTCGACAGCAGTGAGTTTAGTTTTTTGGTTTTGATAGGTGACTAGGGGCCAAAGCTCCGGGGGTTTCACCAGTCTATCTGACCAATAAGCTTGGTATTTATTTTTATTATTATTTTTTTTATGATGTTGAGTTTTATTCCACATGTTGCTCCTATACTATCCAGGATTTCCTGCATTTATCCCTTGCTGAGTGGTTGACAGTGGTAACCAGGCACCATCTAGTTCTGGTCTCAGGGTCAAATAGGCTGAGGTTTGCATGTCCCACTGATTGTTTCCATATGTCTTTGATTTTCTTCATTCCTCTTTTCTCCAGATGAAGAGAGACCAACTATTGCATTTAGATGGCTGCTTGCAGGTTTTTAAGACCTCAGTCACTACTCCCCAAAGTGGGAGATAGAACAATCTTTTAGTGTAGAAGAGAAGGAGAGCAGGAGAAAGGGGATTAAAAGCCAGGAAGCCAGACAGAGGTACAGTCAGCCACAGGGACACAGTTGGGGGTGATACGAGAGGTCTCCAACAGCAAGACAAACTTGTCTGTTGGTTTGTCCTACTGTAGTGACATGTAGACTT
>NW_006923497.1:0-9134 GCF_000298275.1 Orycteropus afer afer | reverse complement strand
CACTCAGAACACAGTCATCTGATCCCATCATGGGAACAACCACACAGAACTGGGGTCCAGCCAAGTTGACACACAGCTCCAACTATCACACAATCATATGGTCTACTATGCCAGGAATGAAAAACTGAAGCGGAATGGCTATCCTGAAGTACAATGCTGTCAGTGGTGGGATAATATCTATATGCCTACAAGGAAGATCAGCTAATACTATTATTCAAATTTACGCACCAACCACCAAGGCCAAAGATGAGGAAATTGAAGATTTTTACCAACTTCTGCAGTCGGAAATTGACCAAACATGCAATCAAGATGTGCTGATTATCACTGATGATTGGAATGCAAAAGTTGGAAGCAAAGAAGAATCACCAGTAGATGGAAAATATGACCTGGGTGATAAAAATAATACTATAGATAGCATGATAGAATTTGGCAAGACCAATAACTTATTCATTGCAAATACCTTTCTTCAACAACACAAATGGTGGCTACACATGTGAACTTTGCCAGGTGGACTACACAGGAATCAGATTGACTACATCTGTGGAAAGAGGTGATAGAGAAGCTCAATACCCTCAGCCAAAACAAGACCAGGAGCTGATTGTGGAACAGACCATCAACTGCTCATATGCAAGTTCAACTTGAAGCTGAAGACAATTAAAAGAAGTCCACAAGAGCCAAAAAAGAATAGATTTGATTCATTGAACACCAATGACCAAAAACCAGTAGAATTATGAGATGACATCAAGAACATCATCCATGAAGAAAGCAAAAGGTCGTTAAAAAGACAGGAAAGGAAGAAAAGACAAAAATGGATGTCAGAAGAGACTCTGAAACTTGCCCTTGAGTGGAGAGTAATTAAAGGAAATGGAAGAGAGCTGAACAGAAGATTTCAAAGAGCAGCTCAAGAGACAAAGTCAATATAATAACAAAATTTGCGAAGACCTGGAGTTAGAAAACCAAAAGGAATAACATGCTCAGCATTTCTCAAGCTGAAAGAACTGAAGAAAATATTGAAACCTCTAGTTGCAATAGTGAAAGATTCTATGGGCAAATATATTGAATAAAGCAGGAAACATCAAAAGAAGATGGAAGGAATACACAAAGTCACTATATGAAAAGAATTGGTTGATGTTAATACATTTCAGGAGGTGCTATATGATCAAGAACCAATGCTATTGAAGGAAGAAGTCAAAGCTGCACTGAAGGAATCAGTGAAAAACAAGGCTCCAGGAATTGACAGAATACCCATTGAGATGTTTAAACAAACGAATGTTGCACTGGAGGAACTCACTCAGCTATGCCAAGAGATTTGGAAGACAGCTACCTGGCCAACTGACTGGAAAAGATCCATATTTGTACCCATTCCAAAGAAAGGTGATCCCAGAGACTGTGGAGGGTCAGTGAAGAAGGGGAAGGTCCTCAATGAGATGGATTGACACAGCGGATGTAATGATGGGCTTAGGTGTAGCGAGGATCGTGAGGCAGGCACAGGACCAGGCAGCATTTCATTCTGTTGTACATAGGGTTGCTATGAGTCAGAGACAACTTGACAGCACTTAAAAAGAATAACAAGCTATCTTTAAAAAGTTGTAAAACAAAAATGTTATCAAATGGAGGCCAGGCCATAGATACTTGCTACTTTTGCATTAAATTCTATACACACAGTCCTATCTAGTAGAACCTTTGTTGTCCAAATAAGCCTTCTATCACCTAACCGGTGTCAGCCTAACCAAAGACCTAGGAATATTTTAACTCTTTGTGATCTATGCCTGGAATACTTAACTTCTGATTGACTTATGTAGACTCTACCTGTCCCAAAAAGGACGTAAAGTCCTGGCCTGAGAATTGGGATGGAGGAAGATAGAAGGTAGTAGAAATAATTCAAGGCTGGGTGTTAGGGACCCAGATTACAGTCCTGTCTGTAACCACTCATCCACCATGTAACCTGGAGCAAGTCACTTCTTTCTCGTGTTCTATTTCTCACCTAGAGAAAGAAGGTTGGATGTACAGCTATGACATTCCACAATCTGAGCTGAGAAGAGTTGAAAGAAAAAAAAAAAAGGAATGTATCTTAGAAATCTGTATTTCATTGCAGGGTCGTTTGGCATCCTGGGACCTCAGAACCAAAGGATCGAAATGCAACCTGAGTGTAAATGCACATCTTCAGACTATATCCTTTCCCTTAATAATAATAGTAATAATAATAAAGATCTCATTCCCACTAAATATATATACATTGTCCTTTTTAAGAATGCAGTCAGAGAACATTTCTGTGATTCATTATGTTTCAATAAACATTTTGTGTAAGAGAAAACAGCTGCTCCTTTTAAAATATATTTTATGCAAATAATCATTAATTAATAAATTCTTAAGAAAACTCAGAAGTTTTCTGAGTGTTTGTTTTTCTAATGTCCATTTCTAAAGCACTATCAAATTCAGTAAAGGATCTAATGCAAGATAATACCATGGATGAGAAATGTCAAGCTCTGTCTCTGACCGCTCTCTCTGCACTGTTGGCTACCTGAACCTCATTAAGTCTCCTGCTACAACAAATTCCTCCTTTCTTAGTATGCTCAGCCCTTCTACAGGTCTTTTCAACCATTCACAGAGTTAACTCAAGGCTATTCTTCTAGACAAGGGAGTCAGGAAGAAGTGATTGATGGACTAGAGTTGGGGGTCAGCTTCCCCTGAAGCACAAGGGCTCCATGGGGAGGAGAGATATTGGAACAAAATGGAGGTCTGTTGAAAGAAAGAAGGGGTAATGTTATTGAGGTAGTTAAGGTTGTGTGTCAACTTGACTGGACCTGGTTGAGTGGGCAGTTGGTGACAGTTACTCCCCATGGTGGGGTCTACCACAAGCAGCTGAGTAGCTGCTTTAGGGATGTGGTCTGCTTCCTGTGTATAAGAAGAAGTTTTGGGAATGGTCTCTAACTTATGGTACTCTTGAACTCTGCAAGTTGTTCAGTAGCCTGCCATGCTCTGCCGATCTTGTGACTTTCAATGGACTTGAATCAATGGCCTGCCATGTGATTTGGTACTATCGGGACTGTGCCTTTTTACTTGTCAACCTTGAGTTTGTCAGCCTCAGCAGCCAGCAGCTGTCTAGGTGAAGAAAAGCCTCCAGCTTCAGTGGGTCAGCAAGAGGCAGAGCTGAAGCTCAAGGTTGAGGGGCTTTCACCTCAGCCTGGTACTTTGAACTTGGACTTAAAGCCTCCACACTGTAAGAGAATAAACTCTTGTTGTTAAAGCCATCCCATTTGTGGTATATTACTGTCAGAGCAGCACTAGGCAACCAAAACAGTTATTGGGAAGGAAAAAGAAGATAATTGATCCTGAGTAGGCAATGAACCATGACATTTTCCACTCTGCTAAGAATGATGAAGATAGACTAGAGTGGGGAGAGAAAGAGGGACCAGAAGGAGTCTTTTGTAATTGACTGGCTAAGTGAGGATGGAACCCTGAACTCAAATAGTGACCAAAATGAAGATGGAGAGCAGATAAATTCAAAGAATATTTAGGAGATTGAATTAACAGGACTTGGAGTGCAACTCAAAGCAGAGGAATCCAACACAAAACTCATTGTTGTTGAGTCAGTTCCAACTCATGATGACCCCATGTGTTACAGAGCAGACTGCTCCACAGGGTTTTCTTGACTTTATAGAAGCAGGTTACCAGGTCTTTCTTCTGTGGCTTTGCTAGTGGAATTCAAACTGTCAACTTTTAGGTTAGTAGTCAGGTGCAAACCAATTGTGCCACACAGAGACAACTTAAAAGTAGAGGAGAAACATTACAAGGAGCCCTTTGTGGCTTGGTGGTGACACTACACAAGATAAAGAACAACAAAGCATGAAGATGCTAAGTCCAGTTTTGCTTGTTTTCTTATTTATGGGACATTCAGAAAGAGATGCCCAGTATCAAGTTGAGAAATAGGTAATTAGAACTCAGAAAAGAGGCAGAGAACAGAAAGGTTTATGAGGTATAATTATAGATGTGATCATTGAAACTACAAGATTGGATGGCATTTCCTTAGAAAAATAATGTAAACTGAAAAGTGAAAGAGAGATGAAAATACCAATCTTTAGGGATATGATAGGAAAAGCTGATGAAACAAGATTTTGGATTGGGACTCCTTGGCCTTAGAGAAGGAGCCCTTGTGGCTCAGTGGAAGGTACTTGTCTGCTAATCGAAAGGTCATCTGTTCAACTCCACTGGTCATTCCATGAGGCAGGCTGCTTCTGCAAACATTTACAACTTTGGAAACCCTATTGGGAAGTTCTAGTCTCTCCTACAAGGTCACTATGACTCTGACTTGAGGGCAGTGGGTTTGGGCTTTTTTTTTCAGCCTTAAGATCCTATCTTAAGATAGAATTGCTTTGAACTGAACATTCCAAAGCCTAATGTTGCCTACAATGTCTGCAAACTTCTGTTGACTTATTCATGGTGACTGCATCCCTGAAGGCAGTCTCCACAACTCATTCCATGGTCACGCTATGAAATTCAGCACCCCTAGGCTTCCAAACCCACACCAAAAGCAGGAACAAGCATGTGGACTTTATTAAAGATTTCAAAGGGAGATGGAGGAGGGATTTGTGTATGTGACAGCAAGACCAGAGGATAACAAGAACTGAAGAACATGGACTTTGAATGACAGAGATCTATATTAGGAAGTTGTAGATGCACAATATCCTCATTGTTGTCTGGAAAACTTACTTCCCCAAACTTTATATTCCAGAACAACTCTCTCAAAATTTATAACCCATGCACTTTTCTTTGACTCAGATCCAATCATTTCTTTGCAATTCAGCATATCAAGGTGAAGGTGACAACACATTTTTTTTTTTTTTTTTGTCATCAAACTGTTCAGTCTTTCTTCCACCCCCCCCCAAAAAAAAACTCCTTTCTTATTGGTGAGCCAAAATCTCTAATGTTTAACTCACTTCAATTAACTCATCCCACATAATCCTCTCCAGATGAAACAGGTGCACTTGAACCTATTTTCAAAAAGGACAATATCAGGCCATAATTTACAGGATAGTTTCTCAAAAATTGATGTAATTAAGGTAGTGTGTGAACTTGGCTGGGCCTGGTTTTGAGTGTCTGGGCAGCTGGATATAGTTATTCCCTATGATGATACTGGCAATCTACTCCATGGTAAAATTGGCTGTGAGCAGCTGCCTTAGGGATATGGTCCACTTCCAGCATACAAGAGGCTTTGAGAAAGGTCTCTAGTTTTTGGTATGCTTTGGATACTGCATTTAGCCAAGTTTTCATTCAGCAGCCTGCCATGTTGCCTGCCAATCTTGGGACTGTTTCTGGAACTTGAACTAGTGGCCTGCCTTGTTGCTTGATAATCTTGGGACTGTGCCACTTTACTTTTACCTTGGGTTCGTCAGCCTCAGCAGCCAGTAGCTGCCTGAGCTAAGAGACACTTCCAGCTCCAGTGGGCCTGAGCAAGAAGCAGAGCTGAAGCCTAAGGTCAAGGGGCCTTCATCCAGCCCCTAGAGCTGGCACTTTGAACTCGGACTTCTAGTCTCCTAAACTGTAAGAGAATAAATCCTTGTTTGTTAAAGTTAACCACGTGTGGTATTTCTGCTATAGCAGCACTAGAGAATCAATTCAGCTCCCTTTCTTTTAACAAAATGCAGGTCTGGATCACTTATCCCAGGACCTTATGTGAGAGATAATGGGTTTTACTCACAATTTATTTTTGGATTTTACACATTATGAGGAGATATACTAAGGATAATGCTTGCAGTTTCACTGGTTGAATTTATTTCCTGAGGCTTCGATAACAAATTACCACAAACTGGGTTACTTAAAACAGCAGAAATTTTTCCTCTCACACTTCTAGAGACCAGAAGTCTAAAGTCAAGGTGTTGGCAAGTCTGTGCTCCCTTCAGGAGCTCTTGGGGCAATTTGGTTCCTTGCCTCTTCCAGCTTCTGGTGGTTGCTGGCATTCCTTAGCTCTTAGCTGAATCTCTCTCCACCTTCTCCTCTGGCTGTCTCATCTCCCTCTGCCTCTCTAAGGATACTTATTACAGCATTTAGGATAAGTTCTTCTCAAGATCCTTAAATTACACCTTTTGTCATAAAAGTTTTAAGGTAATATAACTTTTTTGGTAACATAACTCTTTTGCTTATAATGTAATACCATAGGTTTTGGGGAACTAAGAAGTGAATATATCTTTGAGGTAGGTTTTTTTTTTTCAGCTTACCACACAACATTTTAGAAAATTAAAACAAATCTTTGTTTATAAAAAATACATATTGTCTTTTTTGTTGTTGTTGTTATGTGCAGTTGAGTAAGACTGACTCATAGCAACCCCTCCTTGGGTTTCTGAGGCAGTATCACCTCAGAAGTAGATTGCCCAACCTTCCTTCTGAGGAGTTGCTGGTGCGTTTGCAGCGCTAGCCTCCTGGTTAGCAGTCAAGTGCCTCAGGCACTACGCTACCAGAGCTCCCACATATTGTTTTAGAAAAGCATAAAAAAGGAAATAAAACCAATCATAATCTTACTACTCAGAAATAACTATTAACATTTTGGTATATTTTCTTCCAATCTTTTTTCAGTTGTCATGCTGGTACCATGAGTTTGTGGACATGTAGATACACACACACACACACACACACAAGTGTACATTTATGCAGACACATTAAAATTAGAATTATATATTTTTCATTTAGTGTTTTAACATAACATTATAGTCTTCAAAAACATCTTTTTAAAAGGCTTTGTAACATGATTAATTTCACTATTTTCCATATTTGACTCCATGGACAAAGATTGATTATAAAGTCAAGCTCTATGAACTTAATCCTAAATTAGTGTCATTTGTACTCAACCTATATTTCAACTGATTCCAAAAAAAAAAAAGAGGGTCCCTCAGACTTTCTTTAACTGTAAAGGGTCATTTGTCCCCCTGTGAGGTCTAGAGTCCATCGTTTCCCACTTTTTCGAGATCCCTGTAATGTAATCTATCCCTTCTCTCTTGTATGTTTCATTTCTCTCTTTCTTTTGGATTCCTTCCATTTGCTCTTCAACATCCTCACATTGTTCCCATCTTAAAAAAAAAAAAAGTTTTTTCCTCCCTTTCTTTTATCTTCTAGCTACTGCCCTGTAGTCTTCCCTTCATAGTCAAATTTCTTAAAAGCTTTGTGTACATCTGATGTCTCCCTTTCTTCACTTCACACACACGCCTTACTCAGTCCAGCCTGGCTTCTATGTCATCACTACTAAAATAATATTTACCAATGAACTCCGTGTCATTAAATCCAAAAGATCATTTTAGTTCTTATCTCAATTGACCTCTTCCTTCCTTATATACTTCCTTCCCTTAGGCTCCAGACCATTAATAATCTGAATTTTCTCCTATTTCTATGATTACCTCTTCTTGGTTTTCTAGATTGCCTTTTCCCCTGCCTACACTCAATATTAAATTTTGGAGTTCTACGAGTCTTGACTCTGGGCCTCCTTCTAGTCCATGCTATTCTTTCTCCCTAGGCTTTTGTATCATGCCCGTAACTTTACTTACTGTCACACAAATTTTCCTGTGGTCTATCTTTTATACCTCCTCTAAGCTCCAGACTCATTTATTCCACTGCCAAGGAGCTCTGGTAGCATAGTGCCTAAGGCATTTGACTGCTAACCAGAAGGCTGGCAGTTCAAACCCACCAGCTGCTCCTCAAAAGGAAGATTGGGCTACCTACTTCTGTAGTGATACCGCCTTGGAAACCCAAGGAGGGGTTGCTATGAGTTGAATCCAACTGAATGGCTGTGAGTTTTCCTACATATCTCTACATCAGTGTGTAAAAGGACATCTGACCCTGAACCTAATCCCCCTCCATTGTCCTTATCTCAGTAAGTAGCATCATTGTGGGTTCATGTGTGCAATTTGGGATGTCCCACTTTGTGAAGTGCCTATTGATACCTTTTATTGATTTTTCTTTAGGTTTATTTCTCTTTTCCTTATTAATGCATAAAAGTTTTTCACATATTCTAATCACTAATCCTTTGTCATTTATATGTATTGCAAATGTCTCTACCAGCTTATGGCTTGTCTTCACTTTTATGATGTCTCTTGATGATCAGAAGTTTCTATTTTAAACATATTTAAAGTTATCAGTCTTTATGATTTGCCCTTTATGTGTCTTGTGTAAAAAACCTTTTTAATCTCTGTAACCATAATAAGAGTGAACATGCAGCTTATTAACAAACAAAACAGAACTAAAATGCTGGCAAACAATAGCCACCACTTGGGATGGTCTGAGCTGAATTAAATCATTATGATCTTTCTATTGTTTCAGAAAGATTTTTATTTACTTTAAACTTTGTTAGGTTAAATGTGATTTTAAAATATTTAAGCTAAGGCTGTCCAACAGAAATATAATCTGCAAAGTGAGATATGTAATTAAAATTTTTCTAGCAGCTACGTTAAAAAGGTAAAAATAAGCAGGTAAAATTAAAAATATACATTTCATTTAACCCAATACAGCCAAAATAATATCATTTTATCACTGAAATATTTTACATTCTTTTATTTGCACTAAATTTTAAAAATCTGGTGTGTATTTTAAGAAGCTCTGGTGGCATAGTGGGTAAGGCATTTGGCTGCTAACCAGAAGGTTGGTTCAAACCCACCAGTTGCTCCATAAAAAGAAGATAAGGCAATCTACTTCCGTAAAGATTTACAGTTTTGGAAACCCAGCAGGGGTCACTATGAGTCAGAATCCACTCGATGGCAGTGGGTTTGTTGTATATTTTACACACCACAGCATTATTTCAATTTAAATTAGTTATACTTCAAGTGCTAAATGACTGAAATATAGCTAGTGGCTCCCTAATTAGACAAAGCAGCTCTAAACTGTTACAGCAAATTTCTAAACAGAAAAAGAAAAGAAAAGAAGGAAAAGTCCAAAATAAGGCAAAAAGGCAAAAAGAAAATTAAAAAGATGGGAAAAATAGGGAGCACAGATAAATTAAAATGTATCAGTAATCACAATAAGGAATGTACAAATGAATTAAACTATGATATCAAAAAACAAAGATTGAAGAGGCGGGGCAAGATGGCGGACTAGGCAGAAGGATTGCACAGACCCTCTTCAACAAAGAAAAGGGAAACCAATTAACACAGACA